>NC_056733.1:1619588460-1619658483 GCF_019279795.1 Protopterus annectens | reverse complement strand
AATGGCTTTATTCACTTAGTAAAGTTATTGTATTTTATAGTCCTTAATGGTTCTTTCCTTAAGCTTTATTACTATACCTTATGGAATGTTTGCAAATAGTTTCACTGACATCTTAGATATTATAGAGTTAAAGCAACACTAGAAATTTTTGGTTATCCTTCATGGAGCTGTGAGCTCAGTTGTTCTCTCTAAAGAATCATTTCACAGAAATTAACTTTCCCCGATTATATTTCTATTAAATTACTTGATTGCAATATCTCAGTGTGTCTGGCTACTGTTTTTGCCTTTTCAGAGAGTTTTCTATTCCCCATAGTTGTAAAGCTGTAGTATTTGCATACTTAAGTAAGGTGATATAAGGTTCAAAAATCACATAAGTGGGGTTGAAGGGGATTTGCCCTTCTGCAAAAAAAAATGTTAGTTATGTTTTTCATATTTGGTTTAATACTTTTTTTTTTCAATTTTTGAACCTTTGGCAGGGATTCTTGTAAAATGTCCCTGATGGAGCACTGGTTTTGAGTAAAACTGCAGATTGTTGGAACATTATACAGTGATATATTTACATGGAAGTACTGGGATTTGAACTCGGGATTATCTCTTACCTTTAGCATTCTGTGTTGATACTGTCAGTCCTGAGCTTTTGAATAGCCATTGTAGTCAACCATGTTTAACAAGTGTGGATTCTGTATTTTTTGTTTTCTGAAATTGGGGCACAGCCCGCTCACTTTTAACGATGTGTAGATCTATTTCTTTTTGGAACAAATGGTGCAGTTCTAACTTTTATCTTATGTGCAGCATTTACTGATTGTTGTTAAGGCTATCACTGGATGATGGGGTCATTCATACTTTTTGCTCTCTATTACTGTTGTGCTGTACATTGTTTTCAATGCATCAGTGAGTACTTTGCTTTTTGTTTCCAATGGACCCTCACCCAGTGGCTTTATTCACAGTTGGTGTTGCACTGCTCAAGCAATAATAACAATAGTACTCAGGAGTGAACTGGGAAGGTGCTGATTGACTCTTCTTTTTCAAGCTTGTCTTTGAATGGGCATTATTGTCATAGTCTTGTAATGCTGGTCTTTAACTGTGTGTGTGCATGCATGTGGGTGTTTGTGGTGTATATGTATTTATTCTAACATGTTGTTAGCCTATCTCAGACAATTCCCATAAGATCAGCCTAAGCTGGCAAAGCTCCAGACAC
The DNA here is from genome assembly GCF_019279795.1 of Protopterus annectens. Taxonomy (NCBI): domain Eukaryota; kingdom Metazoa; phylum Chordata; order Ceratodontiformes; family Protopteridae; genus Protopterus; species Protopterus annectens. The sequence continues at coordinate 1,619,657,285 of NC_056733.1, read as the reverse complement.
TTTAGGAAGAGCTTACATTCTTAGAAAAAAGGTCCAAGCAAAACAATCCTTTAATCCTTTTCCACATATATAACCGAGTCTGTGATAGTCATCAAAAATAATATGTGAATCTATTACCCAAAGCAAAATGTCAGTCTAAACACATACTAGTAGAGAGAAGAATATGTTATCCTGTTGGCTTTAAGACCCAACACACACTAGCATCAAAAGCATAACTGATAACATTGAAGTGGAATTAAAGTTATTGCTCATACTGGAATAAACAATAAACAATCAAAATAAAAAGCTTTTCTTAATAGTGTGAACCCTTTCCATATTTTTGCTGACTCCCTTATACTACATTTTCACTTCCAGGCTTATTCACAACAAACATTTTTTATTGTAATTCTTGCTGTGTGTATGGGGAGGGGGGGGGGTCCACAATGTTTTGTTAAACTCTTTGTTCATTCTTGAGTATTTAGTTGTGCTTGTATAAATAATGTATGCCTTACATCTTCCAAGAACAGCATTTTAATTAATGGAAGGAACTCTAAGCTAATTTTTAAAAATTAGATATATAATCAATAAATAAATGATTATCATTAAATGATATTCCATTTTACAGCCCACTGATATTTTGTGGATTAAGTCACTATTAAGTTCAGATAAGGACACTTATGGTGATTCTTGTTAGACTTTTAGCTGGCTGGGACAAGGTGTGGTTTGTCCCGTCATTGCAAGTGAGTGCCCGTATCATGTAGGATTGTGATATTCCTGGACAAGAGAGAGGAGTTCTACAAAGTGCATTATGCTGAGATCCTGAATCTATCGCTCAAAATGACCAGGTTGCATCTGTATAATTAATTTGCAAGTCATCACTTTATGCACAGAGAAATAGAACTTAATGTGTGACTTAAACAAGCATTCACCCTGTTATTCCAATTGGATACTTAATCTGCCAGACATGATGACCATGGGCTAGTTCTGTTGCTTGTAACATTATTTAATTTCTTTTTCTCTTCTTTTGGTACCATGATGCACCCAAAATGCCAGAAACATCTGAAACAACATAGTTGGTATTTTAGGCTTCTATTACATCCATGGCATTGCCAAATTTCCCGCTGCCATAATATTTTGCTTAAAGTATGTCTTGTTTATATTTGGTATTATAAAAATTCTTGCCCACTGTTGGTGTTCTTTGCTGACGCTTTCTACTGACCAATTATTGAAGTATATTACTCTATTAGAAAGCTGATTGCACCAGATTATGTGTTTTGTGTGGATAATGAAACCAGTCTAGCCTAAATGATTCTCTCTTTTTTTAGAATGGAAACAAGCAACAATTTACTATATCCTGTTACATATTTAGCTATGCTCTTCTATAAATTCTGAATGTAAAGCTAACTTTCTTTCTAATAACTCTTTGCTGTGGTATTGTTTTGTTTGTGGAGCACCTTCTTAATACTTGTTTAATAATGAGATTGATCCACCCATTAAACATCCCTCCATTTCTTAGTTTTTTGACATTATAAAACATTTAGTACAATGTTTAACTATTATAAAGATAGTATTTCATTTCAACATTCATTTGTACTACAGTATAAACAGAAACCACATACTGTTCTGTACGCAGGCTTTAGCCTCCCGAGATCCTCTCTCAGATAGATCACACACACAGTCCTTATCTCCATATAATTAACCCTACATTCATTTGTATTAAACCAGTGATGGCGAACCTATGACACATGTGTCAAAGGTGACATGCTACAACATTTTGGGTGACACACCAGTGTTCAACAACACCTGAGTTACCAAAGAACTGCTTTTGCATTTGTTGCTTGTGTGAAGTGCATTGAATTATTTTGTGCCAGGAGTCAGTTCAACAACACTGCTGCAGATGTAAGGAAGTTATTAAACTCAAAGACATTTTGGAATACTTTCTCAATAGAGTCTGCAAAGGGCCATGCTGATATTGTTTTCTCTTTGTGGTTACACCTCTGCAAAGGGCAAATAGTCTGCATTTCTAGGAGCTTGCTGTTTTACATTCCTCTCAAGTGTCTCTCTTAATCCCTCCTAAAACTGATAACTTTTAAAACTTAATAATGACAATAACTAGATTTATAGACACATTTTTACTTCAGAAAATGTATATTGTCGCATTCATTTTTTTTCCTGTCAGTGTCTCATAGTAATAGTAGTTTAAAACTGTAAAAATGTGAAAGCAGCCACCACGAATATCAGCAAGGCATAGGTTACAGCAACTCCCAAGTAATGACCATTGGCAATCTTTCAAAAACAGCAAGAACTTTTATTCAAATAACATGAAATGAGCGCTTTCGCATAGCCAAGCTATGCTTCTTCAGATATCAATTCAAAATGAAATCTGTAGTGCTTATATACAGCTTTTGGGCGGGCTCATTAGACATACAAATGCAATTAATCAATTATAAATTAGTAGTCATAGAGACAGAAAACAATCTAAACAGTTTAAAAAACAGTTTAAAAAGCAGTTTAAAATGCATTACCTAAAACTGTTCATATAAATCATGCACATAGCAATGTAATAATGAATCATAACCATCATTTAAATCAAACAACAAAATTTATCTAAAAACAGCTCCAAAGAATTCTACAACATCAGATATACATTTTAGTTCAATATTATGCTAACCTTCATTTTCGTCAAGCATATCAGCCATTGCAGTATTCAGCATAGTGAAACTAAATAAAACAACTCACTACTCACTGACGTGAATATATCAAAAATAAACATAAGGAACGCTGAAAATCTACGGCCAAGCGTACAGCATAAAAATAGAGCTTACTTTGCCTCAGTAGAACATTTCTCGATCCAAAACCATGTGTATACTTACAAACCATTTCTACTTTGTGTATTATACACATCCAAAAGCGTTCGTAGCTAACGGAGAATCACGTGCTTCTGAAGGATGACCTGAAGAAGACAAGGCTTCTTCTAGGTCCTAATGCCTAGAGTATACATAGCTTTACAAGCATTAAGCCGTGTTTATAACAACTACCGAAGTTACTTGAAACTTAATCATATCAGTAAAAGGGGCATTGGTTCAAACACCGTAACTAAATGCCTCCCTTCTATGAACATTTAAACTAAATACTTCACTAATAAAATGAGAAGAATAAGGAAATACATACAGTATGTAAAAAATGTATACACAAACATAAAAGATGTGTGCATAAATTTTGTTGTTTGATTTAAATGATGGTTATGATTCATTATTACATTGCTATGTGCATGATTTATATGAACAGTTTTAGGTAATGCATTTTAAACTGCTTTTTAAACTGTTTTTTAAACTGTTTAGATTGTTTTCTGTCTCTATGACTACTAATTTATAATTGATTAATTGCATTTGTATGTCTAATGAGCCTAAAAGCTGTATATAAGCACTACAGATTTCATTTTGAATTGATATCTGAAGAAGCATAGCTTGGCTATGCTCATTTCATGTTATTTGAATAAAAGTTCTTGCTGTTTTTGAAAGATTGCCAATGGTCATTACTTGGGAGTTGCTGTAACATATGCCTTGCTGATATTCGTGGTGGCTGCTTTCACATTTTTACAGCCTTTTCTTCCTTTTGTTTGGTGAGAGCACCTTCAGCTGTGAGTAGTATTCCTGGTACTGTTAGTTTAAAACTGTCCAAGTGTATTATTTCTAGATTTGTCCCTGATTCTATTGAAATTTATCCCTGATGTACTGAGAGCCATGGTGTTTTATTTATTTTTATTTATTTATGTATTTAATTTTTTTTTTGTTTGGGGGTGACATGCAAGCAGAGTCAAGTTAGGCATTTTCAGAATTTTTGACACGCCAAACCCAAAAGGTTCGCCATCACTGTGTTAAACCCTACTATTTTCAAGCATGATGCAGAAATAATATATCCATCTGCTTGACTTCAATTTATCTCAATTTCATTTCTTGGCTTAAATGAACATGAAATCCTATGGAACTTCAGTCCTTTACCTATTATCCAATGTGCATCATCTAATTGTGGCCAAGTTTTTTTTCATTTATGGTATATGAAGAGCCTTCACTGTTTACCCTATGAGACACATAGGTTTACTATAAAACTGCTTTCCAGTTTCCAGTTAGTGCTTCTAAACTACCACCAACAAAATTCATAGAATTTCCCTTTGTAACCAATGCACATCTTCTGAGACAAGTGCAATGAATACAAAGTATTAGCATTGCTGTTCCTATGTATTTCTCAGAATTGTTGAATATCGCACTAGAATTTTACAAGGGATGGACAACTATATCTTCTCAGTATGTTACTATTCCTTGGAACATTTCAAGCAACAGAGACCGTCATTAGGAAACATTCTGGTTAATTTATCGGGCATTAGAACAAAACTCTATATAGAAATTTCTACTAAAGAACCTCTAGAATTGAAAAGTTATGATGTAAGGTGAAGGTAACAGCTGAATTTTGTAAAAAAAGTATATTTTTGTTAAAATCATTTAGTTTAGTAAAATCCAATTTAATCATATGTAGTTAACATTTATCTGGAATTAGAAGCTTAATGTCTTTTGGTATGTTGTAGGAAAGTGAAAGGTGAATTTTCATTTTTGTATGTGGATCATACATGTTCATAGGTTCATAGGTTCATACTAGGTTATCTGCCATAGGGCATTTATAAGCCTAGCCCGATTGTGTTTGGCTTACGCCACCCCTTGATTTGAGCATACTGTGCCCTTTTTAAAGTTTAGTTTACTGTGCCTCTGTCTAATAGTGACACGGAAGTAATCCCCGGGACAAACCTACGATCCCCCATCCACTCATCAAGATTCTTCTTGAAGAGGGTCAGTGAGGTGCTCTGCCTAACATGAATTGGAATTCTATTTCAGAGTGAAGGGAGCCTCTGGGTTATGAATCTGTTCCTCCAGCATGTTCTATTTATTTCTGTGCTGAGGTTCAAGTCCCTCGAGCGCGTGGCTCTAAGGGATTTAGATTTACTGACTTGGAGCATGTCCATTAATTCTGGGTTGGGCATAGCTTTATATGTCAGGCATAGATCGCCTCGAAGTAGGCGGTATGCAACTGAGTAGAGCTGGAGTTTTTTTAACCGAGCAGCATATGGCATCTGTTTGAGTCTCTTGATCCTCCTGGTGAGGTACTTTTGGGGTCTTTCTAATTGCTGCAGGTGTCGTGTAAGGTACATCCCAAAGGGGGCATTGTATTCTATGATGGGCCTGATGAGAGATGAATAAAGGGGCATGATTACCTCTCTTGATCTAGATGTGAATCCTTTCATGATGAGGTGGGCTATGTAGAAGGTCTTTCTAACCACTTTGGCAATGTGGTTGTCAAAGGAGAGATTGCTATCAACTTGGGTCCCCAGATCCCTAATTACTTTCTCTGTACTTAATGGGTTACCACCTATGTGGTAATTTGTGGGCACATTGTTTTTGCCAAAGGGTATGACTATACACTTTTTGGCATTTAGCTTTAGACCATGGCTCTGGCACCAGTTATCCATCTCTGTGAGACCTTTTTGAAGGATGTTTGTGTCAGCTGGAGAGTCGATTATGGCGCCCAGTTTGCAGTCATCTGCGAACTTGGTGAGCCATAGTCCTCCCACGTTGGCCTGTACCTCAGAAAAGTAAATACCGAACAAGAGAGGTCCCAGTACAGAACCTTGTGGGACGCCACTTGTGACTGGTTTCGAGTCTGACATGGCTCCAGAAACTCTGACTCTGTGGGTTCTGTCTTTGAGCCAGTTTGCGACCCATCTTGTGACATAGGGGTTTATATTTAGCCTGGATAGCTTATCTTTGATGCCCAAGTGGAGTATTGTGTCAAATGCCTTTGCGAGGTCCAGATAGGCTGTGTGGACTACCTTACCTTCATCAATGGCCTTGGTGACTTTTTTCGAAGAAGTCGACCAGGTTCAAAAGGCAGGATCTGCCCTTGACAAAGCCAAATTGGGTAGGATCTAGTGTCTGTAGGTCCCCAATGTCTTTGTTTATGAGTTCCATGATGATCCTCTCCATAGCCTTGCATACTAGGCTAGTCAGGTTTCTGGGGCGATAGTTTCCAGGCTCCGCAGAGGCGCCACCTTTGTGGAGTGGGACCACTGTTGCTGTACGCCATTCTTTGGGCACATATCCTGTAGTGAGACTGAGATTGTACAGCAGTTTTACTTGAGGGATTAGTTCTTCTTGGAGTTCATGTAGGACGCAACCCGGGACGCCATTGGGTCCCATGGAAGCAGTGTTTTTTGCTTTGGAGATGGCGGCCTTCACCTGAGCATCAGAGATGTTTGGGAGGCTGCACTCTGCCTGGATAGATACTGGCTCTTTTGGGGGGGAGGGGGTGGAGAAGTTTGCACTGAACCTGTCTGCCAGGATATTGGCGATGTCTGTGGGTTCAGTGTATTTTTTGTCGTTTAGAATCAACTCTGAACAAGTCTGGGAGTTGCATCCCATGTTCCTAACATAACTGAAAAAAGCCTTATGATTGTCTTTAGTGTCCTGTGCAATTTTTCTCTCGAAGCTGGCCTTGGAGGATTTTATGAGGGATCATAATTTTTTGCTAGTACTGATCAGAGATGCCTTCCCTTTTAGGGATTTTGCTCTATCATGTAGTAGCTTCCTTCTTCTGTTGTACAGTTTATTTATGGCTGGAGTCCACCAGACTGGATGCCTGCCTTTGGATGATTGGGTCTTGATTTTGTTTGGAATAGCATGATCCATGCATTTCTGGAGATGTCCGTAGAATGCGTTTATATAGGATTCTGCAGTTTGGGCCATAGTTTCCACTGGCCCTGGGGCCTTGAAGGATTCCACTTCAGTTTTGAGAAGTGTGAAGTTCGCTTTTGAGAAGTTTTTCACTGTGGTTTTCTGGGCTGGGGGTGGGGTTGGGATGTGGATATCCAGTGAAATTAATTTATGGTCTGATCTTACCAATGAGGGATATACTTCTGGTATGGAGCATAGAGTCCCCATGTTGGTAATGATCAGGTCTAGTATGTTTTCCCCTCTTGTGGGAGTGGTGACTAGTTGTTCCATAGCATTTGAGTTTATAATTTCCAGGAACCTTTGGGCTAAGGTGCTGGGGCTTGAGTAATGCTCCCAGTCTATGTTTGGGTAGTTGAAGTCACCCAATATAATGGTGTTCGGAGAGATCTTAGTGTTCTCCAATGTTTTCAGGAAAGCCGAGTGGGATTCCTGACTTTGAGAGGGTGGTCTGTAGGATGCTGTAAACTGAAAAGCAGTCTTGCCCACTGTCAGTTGCACATGGATGGTCTCCGATACTTTGTGCACTGCCACTAACCTGGAGGTGTGGATATCCTTGATAAATATGGAAACTCCCCCTCCTTTTCTGGTTTGGTTAGGGTTTTGGGGCCGAAAAGCATGATATGAGGTATAACCTGGTAGTGCTGGGGTGCTCTCTGGAGCCTTGAACCAGGTTTCTGTCACTGCACAGATATCAATGTTCTCCATACTGATGAGAGCTTCGAGTGCATGCAGCTTGAGGTTAAGACTTCTGGCGTTTAGCAGCATTACCCTTAGTTTCTTGTTCCTTGTGCTGTCTATGGAGGTGGGTTTGACTATTGAGCCTTGCCTAAAAAAGGCACTATGGGGGTGGCAAGAGCCTTTGCCAATATCCGAAAGCCCAGGGGTGACAGGTGCAAGCCGTCCCTAGCAAAGCAACGTGGCTTGTCGAGCGTGTCATCCCAGGCTGACAGACACTGGATCCCCTTTGAATGACACCAAAATTTTAGCCAATTGTTAAAATAGATCATTTTGTCTTTATGCTGTGGCATCATTCTAGGTAAGGGTAAGATGCTGCTCAAGGTCAGGGTCATACTGGCCTGGGCTACATGATCAGAGAGCTCCTCTATGTCTCTTTTCATGTAGTCGAGGGAGGTACGTCTCAGGTCATTCACACCAGCATGTGCAGTGACTGAGTCATATTTGTATTTGCTTTGGAGTGACCTGAGTGCTTGCGTTATGTGGTGGATCCTAGTGCCCGACAGGAAGCTCACTGTGACCTTCTCTTTATTCAGCTTGGCGAGCGGGACGTCAGTGTGTCTGACAATAGAGTCACCTATTACAAGGGTATCAGGTGTGTTATTCAGCCTTAAGGGCTGTGACTGCTTGGCAAACTGACTTTGTGTGCTATGTGTTGTACGTGTTTTGTTTTGGGGTAGTATTTGCTTGGATGTCTGCTTTGGAGGTCTCTGTTGCTTAGGTAGATTTTTATTTAGAGCCTCCAAGTATGTTTCTGTGTTTTTATGTGTTTGGTTTGCTGTTGTGGTAGGACTATGTGATACTGGAATTGTGTTGTGTGAGGTTACCTTCTCCTCCTGACTGGTTACACCAGTTTTGAGATGAGAGAGCTCAGCCTCCAGTTTGGCTATATGGTTGCATCTCTCACATATATTTGAACCTGTTTGGAGGAGGAGAGGGTTGTCCGTGTACATGAGACAGTTGTACATTGCCTCAAAATTCCCAGATTCACCAGCTGGACTGGAGAGGAAACCATTGACTGACCTTTGGACATGCTAGAGTAATATAGGGAACTGAATTAAAACGGACCAATAGGGGACAAGGTAATCGTATATAGTATAAGAGTAAGTAGTGCTTATGGTTTATTAGTGCTAACTTGTAAGATTACTTATTTGGACCAGTGAGGGGCCTTAGAATGAGAATATGGTGTTTAATTTGAGAGATAGAGCAGTTCTAAGGGAAAAAGTGAAGAGCAGACTTTGTGGAGCCAGGAATAGTTTAAACCCAATTAGGCGCTGCCGATGTTGCTATACGCAAAACGCAAAACCGCAAAAGAGGGTTTTAAGAGAGGGAGATCAAGGAGTTTGGAATTTACCCAAAATGGCCAATAAAACTACAGTTTCAAGGCAGTAACCACTCCCACAGGGGCAGGCAGGCTGCTCAATGTTTATCACTGCCACTGATGAACACAGAGACTTCCCTTTAGCCCAAGCAAACAATGGCCTCCAAGAAACTTACAAACAGTTCAGAACAGCAAATCTGTAACTGAAATTTTTTAAATCTCAGAAAAGTGGGAAAAAAGCAAGATTTTTTTGTTTTTTTTTTTTTAAGGAAAGCAGAGGTTCACAAGTATCAACAAGTTAGAACAGTGCAGTAAATGACCCCACACTTGAGTGCTAGGCCAGAGACAGATAAAATGCAAGTTTTAAGAAAAAAAACTATTTTAAAAATAAGTGCAGGCAGGAAATTCAGTAATCAGCTGTAGGTTGTGTTCTAAATACAGTTACCAACACAGAAATCAAGTTTAACAAGACAGAAAATGCTCAAAAGTAGGCGGCAATGCAGAAAAACTTAACAAATAATCTGAAGCAAAATACTTAAAATCTCAAAAGTGGCTCCTTTCTTCTCTCAGTATTTTCTCCTCTTGGTGGGTGCTTCACCAACAGCCAACAAGTCCAAAAAGACGCCAAAACCACAAGGCAATCAGGTTTTAAGAGAGGGAGATCAAGGAGTTTGGAATTGACCCAAAATGGCCAATAAAACTACAGTTTCAAGGTAGTAACCACTCCCACAGGGGCAGGCAGGCTGCTCGATGTTTATCACTGCCACTGATGAACACAGAGACTTCCCTTTAGCCCAAGCAAACAATGGCCTCCAAGAAACTTACAAACATTTCAGAACAGCAAATCTGTAACTGAACTTTTTTAAATCTCAGAAAAGTGGGAAAAAAGCAAGATTTTATGAATTTTGTTTTTTTTCATACCCTTATGCCTAGCCGTTAGACATCCCAAGGTCCCTGTACAGCTCCCTAATGATCCATTTGTTTCTCATTTCAAAGTGAGAGCCAGTCCATTCAATCCCCAGCTCTGGAAACAGCTCTTCATCCCATTCATTGCCTGACTAGGGAGAGAGCTTATTAGTTCATTTTTCCTTGCTAGAAGTAAGATTTGGCAGCTAATAGGCTTTCTTTTGCATGAGGGGGCTTATTCCCTCCCATCATACCAGGTGTAAGGTAAGGGATAGAATGGATTAAATAACTAAACCCATAACTGCTAAATTAACATGGCTGAAAACAACAGAGCTTAACTCGCGTAAATGCAGAGTTAATGATATGGAAATTAGGATTGTGTGTATGATCTATGTGATAGAAGTTTTTGAGAGATTAAAGCTGAGTAGTCACGGAGACATTTTGTACTGATATCCATCCAATTTCAGTGTCACAGGAGAAAAAAAAAAAAATTTTAGGCATGCATGATCCATCCTCAGATGCTATGGTAGTGAAGCACACACACACACACACACATACACACACAAATACACGCACACACACGCGTGCACATGCTTGCACACGGGTTCACTTTAAAATATCGGACCCTTACCATCCCGAATATGACAATCCTGAATCCACAAAACCGAAAACTGAATATATTGAATGTTCACAATCACGAATATCAAAATACCGAAGTACCACTTTAAAAAGTGACGTTTACACGTGTGGACGAACATCGTACTGAAGGAATCATGGCGTCTAGTTCAGTCTCCAATCTTGGTGATATTGGCGCTGTTTATAAACTCATGGAATCACAGAAAGGACAGTGCATACTCATTATAGATGGATTTGTCTATAATTTAGAAAAGAAAGGGACCCCAAACAATTACTGGTGCTGCAAAGGGAAGAGGTCTATCCCATGTAAAGGTAGGGTTGTCACAACTCCAGTTGCTGAAGGTGAACGGCTAGTAAAGAGCATGTCCCATTGCCATACAGGGGATCTGAGTGAAGCTGAGAGATATAGCATGTGTAGTGATCTAAAACACAGAGCTCAGATATCTCCCGACTCTCCATGTGTACTAGTTGAAGATGTGCTTGCCTCAAGTTCTCTGGATGTAGTACCCCACCTCCCAAATAGAGGGGCACTTCTACAACAGGTTGGTAGGGTTAGACGGACGACATGCAGGTCATCTAGGCATGGAAAATTACACTGCAGGATGTAAATGTGCAGGATTACCCACTAAAGTCAGGGGCGTTTGCTGGGAAAAGTATAACAGATAGCAGTGGAGAAACATCAGTAGTCGTATTTAGCACTGTAAATAACCTATCCGACCTGAGCAATGCGACTATTTGGCTTATGGACAGCACCTTCTTTTATAAAGGTGTAATTTTCCGGCAGTTATACTCGATCCATGGTTTCTTGCGATTCAGAGGTTACAATAAGTCCTTCCCATTGCTATACTGTCTTATGAGCAAGAAGTTGTTAAGCGCATATAATTGCATGTGGGTTGCTGTGTTCCAGCTTATGGAAGAGCAGGAATTTGAATTGCATTTGCGCTTTGTATTATGTGATTTTGAAATTGCTGCAATGAAGAGCATTGCCATTAACTTCCAAGGGGTAACATCCAAGGGCTGCTTATTTCATTTCAGCCGTAATGTGTGGAGGAAAGTACAGCAGTTGGGGCTGACACAGCTTTATAATGGTAACCTACAGTTCCAGCTTGCAGTGAAGAGTTTAATAGCATTGGCATTTCTCTCTGAGGATGAGGTGGTGCAAGCTTATTCTGATTTGAAACTATCATTTCCTGCAGAGGGTCAAGATCTGCTGAAGTATTTTGGGGATTGGTACGTCCTAGGTAGACAATGGCATTTTAAAACGAGGTCGGCTTCTGTTGCACGATTTCCCCCCTCTCTTTCCTATTACATTTTGGAACATTTCTGAGTTGAATACGTTGTGTCTGCCTTGACCACAGAATTCTGTCGAGGCATGGTACCGTCGATTAAAGTGTTTATTGGGAGTAAAGGCGACCAATCTGGGTGTGCTTATGCAAACACTTGCTAGGGAGCAGGGCAGAGTTGATGGGCTGAGGATCCATTTAAATACTGGAAGTCCACCTAGCCCTAAATGACGTAAACTACAATTACGGCAGCAGAGATTTGCAAGCATACTGGACAACCAAGAGTTATGAGACGTTGGACGTCCTGAGGGCTATAGCACGGTTACTGCAATTATAACTTTATTTTCATGGGATGCATTTCTATGAAATAGTTAGTCACAGTACACTGGTATAGAGGGTTTAATGCACAACGCATTGGGAATGGTGTTCAGCAATGGTGGGGGTTTGAAAAATAAACACTAGACGCCATGGTTTACTTTCAGTATTTCGGATTTCGGTATTTTGATATTCGTGATTGTGAACATTCAATATAGTCAGTTTTTGGTTTTGTGGATTCGGGATTGTCAGATTCAGGATTGTAAGGGTTCGATATTTTAAAGTGAACCCCTGCACACACACACACACACACACACACACACACACACACACACACACACACACACACACACACACACACACACTTCTATAGTAATATTACCATTACTGATAAACCAGTAGTATGTTAATGGCATGTAAGAGAAAACCAGGGGCCTAAGCAGGAATGCTTGCAGACAAAAGATGTACAAACCACATATAAAAGACACACCAGCAAAGGAACCTGTGAAACAATCACTGTGAGGCAGCTGTCTGAGTGCAGTTTTGCTTTAAATAAAGCATTTCTGGTTAACCATCTGCATTCATTTACAGAAAATGTGCCAAGTGAGCTTGAGCTTGATGTTACTCATGTATAGTTATTAAGTGACTCATTACAGTTCTGTTGCACATATACACATATAACACTTCGAGAGGTATTCAGTTTTATAGCATACTGTTGCACAATCACTCCCAGTAACATTTTTAAAGTCCAAGGCTTCTTGAAGCCTAAGAATTCCCTTAAGACCATAAATACCAAGGAGAACAAGACAACACTGTATTATTACACCACGCAACATGATTCTATCTAAGCAGATCAGTGACGACATGCAAAACATATATAATTTAACGGACACACACGTGTGTGTGTGCATGAACTTCTTTTAGCAATAGTTGACTTTAGTAAAAGTCAACCCTCAGAAACTTGAGAACAACACATCACCTACACATCCCAACAACCTACACATCATTCAACAACAAACCTCATTAAGTCCTTACAAGTTTCTTTTGTGATCAATCAAACTACTGGCAAAATAATTAACAGACACTTGCATATGCAGAACATTGCTAGACCAGCATCAGTTAATGGTATCATAAAATGAACACGTAATTACCATATATCACTTTATTTACCTTAGAATATGACACCATTTTCCTTTCAAACACTTTACATGGGGGATCTGCCGAATACCCCCAACATGGGGTCTTTGCCCTCATACCCCCTTTTCATATGTATGCTAACTGCATGGTGCACAGCCATAACTAATGCAGAAAAGGTCACTCACTATCACAGTGAAATCACACACACACACACACACACACACACACACACACACACACACACACACACACACACACACACACACACACACACACACACACAGAACACTCCAGACACATGTCTTTGTAATGTGGGAGGAAACCTACCAAATGCAGGAAGGCATGCAGACTCCACACAGAAGACACCCCAGCCAAGAATCAAACCAGAGAGTCACACAAACCGCTGCACCACTGTGCCATCTATATATATATATATATATATATATATATATATATATATATATATATATATATATATATATATATATATATACTCAAACACACACACACACACACACACACACACACACACACACACATATGTGTATATATATATATATATATATATATATATATAGATATATATATGCTCACATATACACACACACATGTATGTGTATATATATATATGTATATGTATATATATATATATATATATATATATATATATATATACACACACACACACACATATAGATCTCAGCTGCTAAGCAATATCTGTATAAAAAAACTGGCTCTAGATGGTGGTCACTGTTGATGTTACATCCCAACCCCATGTGCAAAATGTGAAAAAAGAAGTTGTGAATGTGTGTGTGTGTGTGTGTGTGTGTGTGTGTGTGTGTGTGTGTGTGTGTGCGCGCATATATGTAACATATATGTATATATCAATAAGTACATATAGATATATAGATATATATATATACACACACACACACACACACGTGTGTACATTATAGATATATATATATATATATATATATATATATATATATATATCTACACGCACACATACAGGTATATATATATATATATATATATATATATATATATATACACGCACACACACACACATACAGGTATATATATATATATATATATATATATATATATATATAGAGAGAGAGAGAGAGAGGGACAGACATATCTTTTCATTTTTTTCACTTACCTTCCACTGGTTGCAAACAATCAACCAGCTCATGCACAACTGGCCCATTCATTCTCTCTTTCTTTGGAGTGAAACCAGACAACAAGAGACCATCACCCAGACATCTATCTCGGGTTTTCTGATGTGGACTAACTTCGTATCTGACAGTGTTGCTGCTAATACAAAGGCCCTGCAATGTCCCTCTTCCAATGGCAGGACATGCACAACTCTATACATGACCTTCTCAAGATACCTCAGAGAACTACTGCTTTGTGCCGTTTGCAGAAGCCAAGCATATGTCCTTTTTATGCAGTACACATCATTTTCTCATCTTTTGCAGGATCCAGCACTGCATTAGACTAGAGTAACACCCTACCCCCAGTGTATGCAAATTGTCATAAGCTACTCACTCACTCCATTGTCCTTCACCACCTCAGATGCTAACTGATCTAGGGTCATCTGGGTCAGTGTTAGACCTCCATCTCACTATACAAACAAATCCATCTGGCTCTGCGTCTTATACATAAATGCATTCTTTTTGGCTACCACATAGCAGATTTCACACAAATGAGATTGAAAAGCAATTTATTTTCAAAACTCAGTTAGAGTTTATGCCATTATTTTCTAAGGACAGTAAACACCAGGCTGGGTTTATAAAGGTTACCACAGAGTGTACATTATGTGTACACTTTGTGTACACTTTCTGAATTCAAGAAAATCCCTACCACAATGCTTGTGTGGTCTATTTACTCAGAAAAGTTACACTCTGTGGTAATCTTTGTGAATCCAGCCAATAGTCTAATTTGGGTATGGAGAACTCTTAGGTCAAGTTCATTTGTGGAATATTTAAACTGCTGTATCTTTTTAAATATCATTTTATGCCCTTTGCTTAGCACGCAGCATAAACTTTTTTTAAGCTGTTTAAATGCATTGAAGTGTCACAAAGTAGAGACCTAAGAATATTGTATAATACTGCAGATGTGAAGGACACACATGGTTCTTTGTTTAAAGTTACATTTGTGTAGTAAGCTTTACAAAGAATAGCCCCGTCTTACTGTTTAACATAATATTCTGTTTGCATGTGCTCAACAATGCATACTGTTTTGAATGGGAAGGAGGAGACAGTAGGCAAACTATGATTTATTAACAGTTTAAGAGTTAAATTTTATTACAGTCCAACAATCAAGTGTCAATACCTTCTATTGTTCATGGTTTGGAAAAAAGACAAGAGATCAGCAGGGAAGAAAGTGTTTTTCCTACCTGCATACCTTTAATAAATGTTTTGTAGGGGTTTGCTTAGCCTCCTTGTGTACCCTACCACACCCCCTGAGATACATCCCCGACTTCAGTATATATAAATTCTGAAATGACACTGTCTTGGATTTAAGGCAACATTCCAGTTATCACATGAGTAACTGTTGTTTCTCCAAATAAGTGCACCCTCAGACAGTGCATAGTATAGACAGAGGCACTGGATGTACACCATATTAAAATGTTTATTAAATATTTTACAACGTGTCATATTAGATGTCTGCAATATACTTTGTACTTTTAATGTCAACTTCCTGCTATTTTCCATTTTTTAAGTGATCTAGATGTTATGTTATTGTTTTAAAGTCAAAGAATGATTTTTCTTTCACTTGATATATACATACACATACAGAAACATACACACAAAGAACAAAATTAATACGAACGAAGGGAGATACAACAGACATTTTTGAAGTGTCAGGGTATGTCAGGTTTACTCTCTCGCCCTTTCTCTCTAATTTTCTTTATAATTTTGTCAAATCCACATATGGTTGTCTTCCATTTAAACAACATAATTTGGAACAATTTTCTAGGGAGCAGCAATAGCAGAGACTGCAAACCGCTTGTGGGATAAGGAGTTAGGGCAGGCCTACATGATAAGTAGGAGGTCTGCTTCAACACACCTGACTCTCTCGCTCCTCATAGGAGCATGGTCTGATTAGGCTGTCAGGTCATTCGGAGAATAAATGGCTTGGATTTCACCCTTTATCAGAGGAACGTATGAACTAATATGGTGTTAGTAGAGGAGCTATTGGCCAGATGATATGAGTGGAAATCGGGGGAATAAATTTAAAGATAGTTTGTAAATGTCTGAATGAAAAATTTTTGGCTGTGAAGATGTGCAAGACTGTGTTACAGGATTCGGTCTGTATGTGCAAGTGATAATGGGCTAAGGTTAGGGTAAAGTTTAGGTAAGGGGATATATTCAGTGTCATGCATGTTGTGTTTCATGCCCATTCTGTGTCCTTTTGTCTTGTGTAGTGCTACTGTTAGGAAAGGGTTTTGACTAACCCCCTACCCAGCTTAGTCATGTGTGCTAATCTTAACCGTAACCCTAATTTTACTCCTGCCCCTAATCCTAATACTACATTACTAAAACCTTCCCTAAGAGTATCACAATCAGTATGACATTTAATCCTTGTTTTGTAGCTAGGGTTTTCAGCTACAGACCTTTTTCAGTGGCAGAGAAGTATTCACTATTTTGTGATGTACTTTTAGTAATTACT
Organism: Protopterus annectens; assembly: GCF_019279795.1. Taxonomy (NCBI): domain Eukaryota; kingdom Metazoa; phylum Chordata; order Ceratodontiformes; family Protopteridae; genus Protopterus; species Protopterus annectens. Next base: position 1,619,640,513 of record NC_056733.1, on the reverse strand, counting down.
CAGGTTGTTGTGTTTTCTTTAGTTTTGTTCTACAATTTGTGATGCTGTCTTTTGAATTTTACCATCACCAAAGAATAAAGAAAAGTTTCTTACTATAAATCCACCTTTTTGCTATTTTCTCTGAAATGTAGCAGCAGTTTCTTTCTCTTTTTGCATTAGCAGTCAATTTTTATTAGATAATATTTCTGCACACTCCCTCCATATTTTACAGACAGTCTGCGTCAGCACCTTATCAGTCCCATCCCATTGCTTTCCACACAATCCTTACAATAACAATAACAAATCATATCTTCTGTAGCTGCTGCACATTCCTGGCAATGCAGCTTACCTGCCGTTTGTTCCAAAAACCTGACATTCTGTTACAGGAAAGAAAAACGGGACCCAAAGTCTCTTTTTCATTACACCCCTTCACAGGGAACATTCCTGTTTTACTTTATATCTCATCTCTGCTTAGCAGTAATTTTCTTATAATCAGATAGATAGACAGACAGATAGATAGATAGATAGATAGATAGATAGATAGATAGATAGATAGATAGATAGATAGATAGATACTGTAGATAGATAGACAGATAGATAGATAGATAGATAGATAGATAGATAGATAGATAGATAGATAGATAGATAGATAGATAGATAGATAGATAGATAGATAGATAGATAGATAGATAGATAGATAGATAGATACTGTAGATAGATAGACAGATAGATAGATAGATAGATAGATAGATAGATAGATAGATAGATAGATAGATAGATAGATAGATACTGTAGATAGATAGACAGATAGATAGATAGATAGATAGATAGATAGATAGATAGATAGATAGATAGACAGATGATAAAGCTAACACACTGGGTGTAACATTGATGATTGCTGAGTACAGCTAGATGCCATGATGAAATAAACATGCATTACATCATGAAACTGTTGTAGGGACACCACTATTCGGCAGAAGTAGATGAAAAGTTTATGAAGATGTTACTGTGTGTGACAGGGAACCAACCATATGACAAAGATACATGATTCTAATGAAAACAACTGAAAATTGGGCTGGGATTTAATTGGCTACCTATTACTGTTAAATTAAAAGTTTTAATGTATAGCATGAAACTCCCACTGAGATGACAAATGTCTTCATATATAAGTGACCAATAACATCACGGAGGAGTTATTTGAGTTATTTTTTTATTTGTAGCATCAATTGCTTTGTTTTTAATGCTACCGTTATATGTGCAGTTTATACTATCCCGTATTAGGTTCACATCCTTAGAATCAAGATGTTTTACAATACCTTATTATAAATTGTACAGCTTTGTAATCATAAACAACTATAAGATCAAAAATGTATTGTTCAAAATATTTTGGTAAGATAAATTAATAATCTACAAAAAAATAATGTACTTGGAGCAAGGTATTTTATAATAATTAAAATAGATGACAAGAGCTCTAATTTTCACAGTTTACAGGAAAATCCGCATTCTGGGTAGATGGGTTTGACACTTATCTGCCATCAGTTTCTGTGCTTACATGTTTTTGGGGTATGCTGTTGTTCCTCCCTGATTAATACTTACACAGTTTATAAATGGATTAAGTTAGCTCAGCTCTTTCTCTTGAACTGTGAAAGCTGATATGCCCTCCATCACTCACAGTCTGTGTGGGATTATTGACTGAATGCTTAGGTTTAAGTAAGTGCGACAATGCTATCGCAGTTATGATTTGATTTTATTGTGACAAGATAGTTCAGGAATATATATATCCAGTCAGTATGAATCCCACCTCTAGCCTGCCTTGCACACAAGCTGTATCTAGTGGAACTAACCTTTTCATAAGTAAAGTGTTTCAGAGAATAGCTAGACCCTCCACTAAAGCTGTAGTGATGTATCCAATAAAGGAAGAAATATTTTATGTCTACAGCTTCTGGTTTTATGGACTTGAATACATTTATAATGACTTGTAAAAGTAAGTAAATGTTCACTCTGCATTCTTGGATAGTGAATTAGAAGCTCATATGCCTTTAAATGGTAACCTGCATATATCCCATGATCCCTTTGCCAGGGGAGGTTTGTTATTTTTTTTCATTGATGATACACTACTTTGACTTGGTCTTTCAATTTTGGTTTTATATGCATTTACTGTGGGATGTTTGCACTTTTTCTTGGATTTTATTTTGGTCCAGTAGGCAGAGTGCTTCAAAACATAGATAAATTCTTAAGTCATACTGTATTAACAAATCCTGTAAATGGGTAAATATGTTATATATAGTGAGAGAGAATTCTAGTTTTACCACACTCATTGCATTAATACTGTCTATATAATAAAAAAAAGCATTATTTTGCATACAAAAGCTAGTTTTCTGGAAATCTTTTGTGTCCTTATGGGGTAATTTGCATAGCTCCTGTGTTACCTTCATCACAAGAGATTTGTAATATTTTTTGTCACAGATGTTTTATATATGTGTGTGTGTGTGTGTGTGTGTGTGTGTGTGTGTGTGTGTGTGTACATATTAAACATTCCATTTCGTTTGCTGAGATTATTTTATTGGTTTCATTGGACGATGGATGCTTGTACTGATTACTTTTTGCTGATAGTTCTTTTATTTATATTGCTATTTAAACTAAATGGATGTCAGAGGTGAGTTGAAGTGTGTCTGTGTCTCTGTGTCTGTATATGTGTGTATATGAGATTGAGACAGTTAGTAGTAAGAATGTGCATATGGGTGTTAAACAGGTGGAGTGAAGATTGTGTATGTAAGTATCTGCAGAAGATTGTATTCAGGTATCTATGCCTGTTTCCATTTGATTTGACAGTGAGTAAATGTGAGTACAGTGTCTTAGGGACAGATTGGCACATAGTGAGGTTAAGGAAGTTTCATCTTTTCTCCATTGTTATGCAGTCTTGGAGTTAGTATGTATCAAGTTGTGTGGGGGTGGTGGGACCTCTGCAAAAATAGTTGTTTAGGTTATGTTTTGTTTTATTGATGTTGCACTCAATGATTTTTTTTGCTGATGGATTATGGTTTTGATTGAATTCACTGACTTGGAATATAATAAGTTCTAGCTATTTATCTATCTGTCTTTCTCTCTCGGTGTGTGTGTGTGTACACAATATAACTATTTCTTTTCACTCTTTGATTGCAGAAAAATAAAATATGCATTGACTATGTCTTAAAATGGTGAGAAGCCGTATAAGCATAAAAGAATACGAGCACCCTCACACATACACAGAGACACACACACGTGCGCACACACACACACACACACACACACACACACACACACACACACACACACACACACACACACACACACACACTTAAACTAATTTTAACTGAACTATAAGTCTGGTAAGTCTGGTAAGTGCCAGAATAAATATTCTTGTGGGGAACAAAATGTTTCAATAACAAATATTCAGATATCCTACTCTGTCTATTTAAAGAGCAGTAACTTTAAATGAGCACAGCAGCAACAGTTTATGAAGTGGTGACAATCTGTCACTGCAAGGCTTATAAAATCAGGTCTGGACTCAAGAAGTGAGTGCCTGTTGTCTGATAATTACGGTAGAAACCTCCATGCACAAGTTCAGTCAACGGCTTCAGGTTTAGTTTAAGCAGAGTTCAAGAAGGATGGTGTACAGTCATGGCACAATAGAAACCACGTTTTTGGATGTAACAACCAGAACCCTGAGCCAGGAATGGGCTGCAGAGGCAGCAAAATGTGTTGTTTTAGGACAAGAAAAAAGGTAAAGTAAACAATAACTTTACTATTAAGAAAACAGCATAGTATGTCAATCAGGAACTGAAACTGCTAAACACCACTTGTTAAAGTACAGGATGACAGTTTAAGAGAAAGTTATTTCCCTTCAGTGAAGCAAGGAATCTCAAGCAGTTACCTATCATAAAGTTTTAAACTGTTTGCAAAACAAAACAAAACAAAAAAGAAATGGAGAGTGTGTACAAGTCTTAAAAAAGTTATGTGCATGTCTTTATTCTGAGTGAAGCAGTATAAAAGGGTAATTCAGCATGATGTGATCGAACAGTTTTTTAAAGTTATTATGCTCACACACAGATGCCAGTCCTGAATGCTGATTAATTTTATTAATTTAAGAATGCTTTTGCTTGAGACAAACTAAGACCTATCTCTGTTTAAGTTGTTTAAAATAAGTCTTTCTAGTGCAGCATTACTGATTGTTAGCGGACGTAAATTGTCTGTACAGTAAATGTGGATATAAATGACAGCAGATGTACAATTGCGTAATTCTTGTTTGAGTCTTTAGTAGAGCTAATCAGATGAATGATGTCTGCATTTTATTACTTATTTTTAAATCAGTTTTTCTAGGTTGGCACAGGTCAGATGTTAATGACCTTTTGAGTGATTTGAGTTGAGCAATTTTTGTATCAGTGAAATGTTGCAGAACTGAAACTCTTGCTTAAGTTAATGTTTGGATCTTAGGGCACATGGCCCTATCATTGTTTTTGGTTTGCTCACATGCTGATATTCTGCCAATGGAGCTTTATGAACTAGAACAATGTTTTTAGCATATAATTTGTGACGTCATACATACTACACAACAGAATTGTAACTAAAAGTATATGGGAAACCCAGATGTAGAAATATGCAGTCCCATTTCAGATCATTAGATGAACTGATGTGTGCTGTCCATTTGCCTTCGGTATGCCTTGCTAACATGATATCCTTGTAGTGTGTGACCTTTTACTAGTAAATCTCCTAAATCACCAGCGTTAGGTCTGAATCATGCAATTAGTATGAACTTCTCAGTAATGCACTTGCACGTGGTTTCAGATCAAAGAAACAGAAACAAGAATATGCTTTTGTTGTTCTGTTGTTCAGACTTAATGACAGCTACTGTTGGTATACTTTGTACTATTGAAGAAAACTGTAATTGTATATATGTGCCTGTCTGTTAACATGCATGCATGTGTGTGTGTGCCTTTAAGTATTCTAACTTGGGTATCAGAAACATTAATATATAAAGGATGAGGACTGGCAGAAAACAACCTAAACTGTCAGGGAAGGAGGTATAATGGTAACAATTTTCATTTTTTGGAAAGAAGTGTTGCCATGATCTACTCTCTGCTGAAACAGTGATAATGGAGTTGTCTTGTGGACTAGAACCATACTAGTCTTGTATTCAAGGGTTATCAGATGGTAGTTTCAGTGATGGTATAAGGAATAGTCAGCATCACCTTGGGTCTCCCCTGAAATGAGGACGCTGGCCTAGTGGGATTAATCCATTCAAGAAAGTGTAAATACATAAATTAATAAGGCTTTAACATCCTTCAGCCCTCCTTCCATGTGAATCTTTCATTTATGCTTGATTTATATTCCCTAGTCTGTGTTTCCTACAAGGGTGCATGGATCCAATCTTGCAACTCTGATGGAGCATTAGTCTTTGATATAAATGCACAATTAACTAGATGCAAGTGACTGTTTCCAGGAACAATGTGGGAGCCATTTGTTTTGAGTGGTGTGTTCTGTGCTGTACATTACACTTGTTAACTCTGTAAGAATCAATACCAGGCTTGCAGGATGCAGTTCATTTGCAGCTTGTGCAAATGTTGCAGCATCATTTTATTTGGCTGTAAGACTTGTTTACTGAGTTTGTGAAAAAACAAGGAAATGCCATGGAATAGTAAAGGGTAACCAACTGTTTTTCTCTACCTTACCAGACATTCGCTCACGAAGCCAAATAACACTCTGAACTGTGGACTGTAGTGTAAATACCCCTTCAGGAAATATTCAAATGATAATCTCACTGTGAAAAGTTCTCTTTGCAGACTTCTGATTTTATTAGTAGGGTGGAGATCCCATTTAAAAGGAGGGTATACAAGGAGGCAATTGGTAATATCTGATGTGTCCAACTTCCTGAAATGCAGTTCCTTCTGTTTATAAAAGCATAAAGAAATGCCACAGATTTCAAGGGCTGCATTCATTTTTCTCAAACACATCATCACTGGGAGTAATCTAATAATCAGACTCCATACTGCAATCATAAAATTAATAAAACTTAAGAGTTGTCACTAGCACATGCAGAATAACATTTTAGAAGATATTTCTGTACAGAGATCTGTGGAAGTCTGAGCAGAAACTGAACAGTCTAACCAGCCTCACTGGTAGGTGATTGGCAGTCAACCTCTGACATCACATCCTTAGTTGAAGTCATTCAATTCTACTTTGTCGGACAGCCATTTCTTTAGTACCCAGATAGAAGTTTCTGTAGCTGGTGAAGCCCAACCTTTGACTACAAATATTTAGAATGTGGCAGACTTTTCAAATTCCCCTATCAATACACAGGGAAAGAAACTGTACAGGCAGAGTCTGATGCTTACTTTCACTACTTATAGCCACGTCTCCCCAAATAACCCTTTGACTTCTGTCTTCAAGCACCTGTGATTTTCTCCAAATGGAAAACTTTCCAGTGAATTCCATTTAAAAGCCTGGTGAAAGGGCACTACCCACTACCTATGCCCCTTATCTCTGTACTTCTGCTGTATTCCAAAGGTCTGGGGGCAACGTTGTGAAAGTATGATATACTTTACCAAAAGCAGAATGATTTTAGAATTGCAACACCACTACGGTTTATCAACCATACTCACATCATCCCTGATAATGGTAACTTATTTGAAGCTTTCCTTTGATAACCAATGCTGATCACCATTTCCCATTCCTCCTGCCCATTCTAATGATCTACGGCCTATCATTTGGAGTTAAAGTATGACTTGAATCTTATATGCTGGAACACATAAGATAATATACGCTGCCCCAGGGATACTTGTATGTTCCTTTTTTCTACCCCACTTCACCAGAAATCATTATTTTGTTCCCTACTGATTAATATGTTTATCAACCCCTGCCAAACTCCCTGCATCGGGAATATGCTTCATGACTCTGGCAGTGTTAGTGAAGTCACCAGAACAAGTGGTCCTGCTCAGCTATTGTGCAAACTGCTGCATAGTTTCTGTAAGATCAGTGTGAATAATTCTTCAAACAAAGATTCTAGAAACATTTCAGTAACACCAAAGTATCGCTGTTCCCTGTTCCACAATTTCCCACACATGGTTTAATTTGCCTGTCACTCTGTTGTGTAGTGAGCTGCAGTCCTTTAACTTGGAAAATATTTTTTCAAGGTGCTGTTAGTATCCCTCCATATTCTCCATGCAAAGTGCTTTTATAGTGAAGTGACTTAATTCCGCACTTCACTTTGCAGTCTGCTTGGCTCCTTCACTTATCACCCTGTCTTCTACTGCCCAGTCTGTTATCCTCCACAGTTACAGTACGTGCCTTTCATCTTGTCATTTGGCTAACTGCTGTCTCTCTCTTTATACCATGTTACATAGAAATGTAACTTTTGTCTGCACACTTTGCAAAACACCTCTTGAGTTTCCTAGTTGAGATAAACTGCAGTCATTACGTTTACTCTATAAAGGTGTTTCTTTAATCTCCCCTTGATGAGAAATTTTTCCAAAGCAACTATATTCAGTGCATCTGCCAAACAGTATTTTAATTTTTATCATGTCCTTCATAAATGTAACCGGCTGGTAGTCACAATAGATTACTGAATATCCTATTAAGGGTGAGATGCAAGATCACAGATTAGTAAAGTGACTTGTTAAGACACACATATATGTAGGTTAATAGGATTCAGAACTAAGATCTTTACCTTTTATTTATTTCTTCAGCAGTTGAAAGGTGCAGATTTCAGTTCTACCTTTCATTTATTTATTCAGCTGATGAGTAGGCTGATCTTAAGAGCTTTTTCCATCATGAGACAGGCATGAGATAAGATGGTGTCAAAGCAACTTCACCTGCTACTTTTCCTTCCTGGCAAGATAAAGAGCTGGAAAGCTTTTCTCTCTCTGTTACCATTTATCTTGGGAAGTCATCTTTAGATTTTAACTCTTGTTATAAATTTTCTTGAATTTAGTTTCCTCATACTCCTCATTTCTGTATGTTTGCCACTTTCTTTATTCAGATGTACTCAGTGCTAAGCTCACAATGAGCTTTGTGCATTGCACAGTATCTCTGACATGTGAATGGTCATTTACACAAGAGCAAAATTATGAATAAGCACTTAGCCTAGCTAGTCTGCCAGCTACTTCACTGCTAGTTAAGTTACAGTCCTAGCTTAGTATGCCAGTTTCCCAAACCTCTAGTTATGTTACAGATCCAGTTTAGTAGTCTACAGTTTCTGGTTACAGATTCAGCTTAGTCAACAGTTTTCCTAACTACTAGTTAATCTGCAGATCCAGCTTAGCCTTCAGTTTCTCTAACAACTAGTTAGGTTACAGATCCAGTTTAGTCTACAGTCTCCCTAACTACAAGTTAAGTTGCAGATCCAACTTAGTGTATATTTTATCTGCTAGTTAAGGTGCAGATCCAACTTAATATACATTATTATTTCATTTATCACACCTCTTCCACATACTGCGTTATCAAGTCCTGTGCATTCTTTAATTGTCTAATTCTTCAGGGACAATGGTCTTAATTGATTACCAGCCTTTCAGTGAAAATTTTCTTTCTTGCCTTTTTTATATGTCAACTTTTCAATGTCAAATCTTGTCCTCTGGTTCTGCATATTTTCTATTTTTTAATATGGCATCTCTTGATAAAGGATGTATCTAGATTTCCTTAAAATGACAGGATTTCTGTGTTGCCCCTTTCTGATTTTTTTTCTTTCATACTGTGATGACCTTGCCCTGGCCCAGCAATCAAGGAGCCTCAATCCTCACCACTAACACCAGGGAGGTCGTCTCCTAGATGAGAAAAGGATAACTAATACACACAGTAAAGTACAATTTCCCTTAAGTGCACACAGAGATCACAGTCTGTCTGGGGCTGGTTGCTCCCTTGCTCACCAGGTCCCCAATAAGGCTCCCCATTGGCACAGCTATAGGGTCCAGATCTCAGCCTAGCTAGGCAAGCTAAAACCCCCAGTAACCTCTCTGTCCAACCAGTGCTTCGTGTCCCTGCCAAGTAGCTGATACACCACACACGCACTTTGAGATAAGTATTTATACAACTTCACAGACACTCCTGGGAAAGGCTGACGCAGATTCTCCAGTTGTGCCCCTTTACCCAGACCATACATTAATCCCTGCCACCTCCCAGCTAACAATATCAGCTACTAAAAGGCCCTTAAAAGGGTGTCCAATTATTACTGTGCAGTATTATTATCTAATGGTAATGTGACTAACAGTCAAGGGTTACTTTAGAGTACAATAACCTCTATAAATATGCAATGTACTCTAGAGCTTATTGCTACACAAACCAGCCAGAGGGAAAAGGTTTTAAAAATATGTAATAATAAATAATTAAAACACAAGACAAAACTACTACACCACAGAGATATCTAAGAGTTCAGAGATCACACAGAAACTTAAAATAATACAGTAGGATAGGTCTGATTTCAAAGAAAAAAATATCTAATTATCTTTACTAGCTTTAACTATTCCTAAAAGAAATCACAGTGCTAAAAACTTACATGTGAGCATAAGGCAGAGTGCTGAGTTAGATATCCAAGATCAAAATGCCTCAAGTCTCTTGTGAGAAATAGTATTTAAACATTACTAACAAACATGTCTCTAAGGCCCTCCCAAATTACATAATTTTTGACACTTAGGTTTTCCCAGTATTCATATTGCATCATCTTAACACCTGGTCTGAGTTCTCAGGCCACAAACTGCATTATTTAGCAATCTAACACCTGCTCAGAAACTTGCAACAATACATGGCATTTCACATATACACTCTAGCAGAAACTAGAGCAATAAAGCACATTCCACATCTAAATTCTAGTCATAAACTTTAGCCTTAAAACAATGGGCATGAAACCTTCATCCAGACGCAGTGGAGCCGAATTCTAATATGAAAGGGTCACAACATGCTTCACTGGGCCACTAGAGTGTAATGTTGTCACATATTTTGCAGTTCCACATTTCACAGTATTCTTTTACACTCAAGGAACATGCCTGTATTTTACATTTATTTGCAAATGCCAGAATTATATATCAAATTCTATTTGACTAGGCTGGCAGTCTTCGCCCATCCCTCCCCAACTGTCACATCTCCCCCCCGGGGAACTCAAGCAAGTTTTTCAAGTGCCCCTTGAGAAACATTGCTTGAGAGTGTCAGGTCTATCTGGGTGTACCTCACCCCATTCCCTGCCTTGAGAGCCCATCTGTATTGGCATTGCTACTCCCACTGCAGTGCTGCACTGACATATCATATGCTTGCAACCAGACTCCATTTTAGCAACTTGGCATTTTGCTGACTGGCTTTGTTTAACCATGTTAGAGGATTGTGATCTGTCATCACAGTGAATTTTCTTCCATACAGATAAGGCTGAAGTTTTTGTTGTGCCCACACTATGGCTAGACATTCCTTTTCTACCACTGCATATAATTCCTCCCTGGGTTGGAGCCTATGACTGAGATAAACCACTTGGTGCTCTTCTCCCTCTGGAGAAATCTGGCTAAGTACAGCCCCCACCCCATAGTTTGAAGCATCCACCTACACAACAAATTATTTGCTATAGTCTGGACTGGCTAACACAGGGGGTCCTCCCAAAGCTTCATTAAGCTTTTGAAATGCCTGCTCACATGCTGACGTCCACACTGCCTTATCTGGCCTGTTCGTCCTTGTCTGGTCTGTGAGGGGACCAGCTATGGTACTATAATTGGGAATGAACTTTCTGTAGTACCCTGCTGTCCCTAAGAATGCCTCCACCTGCTTTTTGGTAAAACGTGCAGGCCATGCCTGAAGGGCTTCCACTTTGACAAGTTCTGGCCGTATCTTATCACTCCCCACTCTATGTAATAGGTAGGAGACCTCTGCCATACCCACCTGACATTTGCTCGGCTTAATGGTCAACCCTGCCTTCTGTAGTCTGCCCAGCACCTCCCTAACATGCTGAAGGTGCTCTTGCCAGGAATGGCTGTAGATAGCATTATCATCCATGTAAGCAAGGGCAAACCCTCCTGCTCCTGCTAAGATATGATCTACCAGCCTCTGGAAAGACACTGGGGCATTCTTCATCCAAAGGCATTTTTGTGAACTCATACAAGCCAAAAGGAGTCACAAAGGCTGACTTCTCTCTAGCACTGGGAGTCAAGGGCACCTGCCAGTAACCCTTGGTAAGATCAATGGTTGTAAGATACTTAGCCCCACCCAGCTGCTCTAGCGCCTCATCTGTCCTAGACATGGGGTAAGCATCCGACTCTGTGTGACTATTTAATTTGCTGTAATCCACACAGAACATGTTGCTGCCATCCTTCTTTGGCACCAACACCACTGGTGAGGCCCAGGGACTGTTGGACTCTTGAATCACCCCTAGTTCCAACATCTCCTGTACGTCCTCCCTCAGAGTCTGTTTGACTCTCTCAGGCACCCTATAAGGGGCCTGCTTGATAGGCTTTTGGGGTCCTATATCCACCTGGTGCTGCACCAGGTGGGTGCTCCCTGGATTCCCAGTGAACCTGCCCCCAAACTCAGCAACACAGCTGTGAATTCTTGAACCTGGGTAGGAGATAGCCACTGGGACATTGCTACCCCTTCCACCGAGGTGTCAGCATGAGCCTCACTGAGGAGATCAGTCACAAGATCTCTCTCAGACTCTTCCTGCAATCCACTGCAAATGCTCAGCACAAGGGCCTCCCTATCATGGTAAGGTTTCATCATGTTAACATGGTACAGTTTGTGCCCCTGCCATCTGCCTAGCACTTCCACCATGTAGTTAACATCACTTACCTTTCTTACCACCTTGTAGGGTCCCTCTCAAGCTGCTTGCAGCTTGTTGTGTCTGACAGGAATGAGAACCATTACCTGCTGCCCCACAGCATATTCTCTAGCTCAAGCATTCCTGTCATACTACAACTTTTTCTGTTGTTGGGCTTCTGCCAGGTTCTCCATGGCCAAGCCCATGTGTTCCCTGAGCCTTGTCCGGAGGTTTATGACGTATGCCACAACCGACTCCTTGTGAGACTCACACTCACCTTCCCACTCATCTCAAATTAAATCTAAATGTCCCCTCACCCTATGCCCATACAGCAGCCCAAAGGATGAAAAACCTGTGGATTCCTGGGGAACCTCTCTGTAAGCAAACAGATGGGGCAAATATTTGTCCCACTCCCTCTTAAACTGATCTGCAAATGCCCGTAGCATTGACTTGATTGTAGAGTTTAACCTCTCAACAAGACCATTAGTCTGGGGATGGTAGGGGGTGGTCTTCATGTACTTGACCCCATAGGACTTCCACAGACAAGCCAGCAGGTCTGACATAAAATTGGCACCTCTGTCAGACAGTATTTCCTTTGGGAAACCTACCCTGTTGAAAATCTCTAGCAAACCATTTGCCACCTTCTGGGCCTCAATGGAGGTCAAAGCCACTGCCTCAGGGTATCGTGTAGCATAATCTACAATCACTAGGATATACTTTTTCCCTGTGGAACCTGGGGTATTCAGAGGACCCACAATATCCGTAGCTACCCTCTGAAATTGCTCCTCAATCACAGGCAAATGCATCAAAGGGCCTCTCATCTTGTCTCCTGGCTTGCCTACCTTTTGGCACTGCTCACAGGTCCTGCAGTACCCTGTTACATCTCTGGAAATTCCAGGCCAATAGAAGTTTTGCATAATACGCCTCTTTGTACGTTTTATGCCCACATAACATGCAAAGGGAATATCATGGGCTATGGCTAGAAGCGCCAGATGGTAAGCTCTAGGCACTACCAACTGCTGTACTCTCTCACCTTCTAGCCCTCCCTCAGGGGTCCACTCTCTGTATAGTAATCCTTTGTCCCAGTATACAGATTCCCCCTTCCCTTGAGAATTAGGTGCCTCCCTAGCTACCTGACTCAGGCCTTGCAATGTAGGGTCTGAGAGCTGAGCCTGTCTCAAGTCTCTTCTTGTAACCCTTCCCAGCTCCCCTTCCACAGGAAGTCTGGCATCCTCTAACAGTGGTGCCTCACTGTCAGCCTGAGTACAACTACTCATTTCTACCTTTGCAGTTACCCTGTCCAAGGGAACATCAGTACCCACAAGCAGCTGTGGCTCACACTCAGTCTCACTGCTACAGAGCAGCTCCCTCCTTCAAGTAACCACCTCAGCAGTCCTGGCTGCAAGTGTGCAGTCTGTCTGGGTCCCTCCCAGGCTACCAGACCCACATGCTTGTCTCCTAGCTTCACTGCATGTAACTGCATGTAACTGCATAAATACATAGTACTTATGCAGTTACATGCATATGTACTATGTACTTATGCAGTTACATGCATAAGTACGTAAGTACATAGTACTGGCTCATCCAAATTCTTCCCTCTCAGGACATACCCCTGTTGTCTCAAGACAACCCACTGTTGGCATTTTGTCTTTCCCACTTACTGGCTCCCTCACCTTTGGTTAACCACCTTGTCTCCGTGGACACCTGTATACCACATGGCCCCACTGGTTGCATTCAAAACATTTAACCCTAGCTCCTATATGTGTAGCTGGACTAGTGACTTCCCCTACTACTGACAGATTCTGTTGGGGCAGTCTGTGCTTCCCACCATGGGTTCCTTTAGTCCCATGAGCAGTACTGGCGGTCCCTTTCCTGTGCAGAGCTGCCCTGCTTGCTAGGTATAGGTCTCCCTTCTTCCCCAACTTCTCTGAAGTAGTGCACTGTCTATCAGCTAACCAGATCCTCGTGTCCTCAGGCAAAGTGCTAAAGGCTTGTTCCCTTACCAAAAGGTCTGCCAGCCTTTCAAAAGTGGTGACCTGACATCCACTCATCCAGCTCAGTTCAGCAACATATTCACATACATTTTCATCTGCCTTGCGTCTATGCTCACAAAACTTTTTCCTATACATTTCAGGTGTTAGCTTAAAACATTCCAACATATTTCTTTTTACAGCAGTATAATCAAAACAGTCAGTGTCATGCATTTTTGCTAAAGAAGTTACAGCTTTACCATGGAGTAAGGGGATCAGGAACTGTACCCAGAGACCTTGGTCAACTTCATACTGTTTACATACCTGCTCAAACATCTGGATGAAGCCATCAGAATTATCCCCCTCTTTAAACTGTGGAAGACATTTACTGACCTTTTGTACTTCTGGGGTCCAGTTACTCCCTTCCCCATTACCTCCATGACTCTGGTGAAGAGTCAGCATTTCCCTCTCATGCCTCATTTTCCTCAGCTTGTAGACTCCTCATTTTTTCATCTGCTTCTAGTTCCATATGCCTGGCCTCCAACTCAAGTCTCTTTTGCTCCAGCTGGATTTTTAAGTCCACTGCAGAAAGGTTGAGCTGTCCATTCTCCAAGAATATTTTATCTCCACTGTCAGTCTGATTGTCCTCCAAGCTGCTGTTTTCTGATGCAGCTGTAACCAAGGCTGCAATCAGGTCTGCCTTAGTCAGGTTTCCATGCACCAGCCCCTTTGCCTGCCACATCTCTGCCAGCTGGCTCCTTGTCAGCTTTCCATACTCCTCTGCTGACATGCTGCCTGCTCACCCTGACTAACACTAAGCTAACAAAAGAAATAAAACAATTGTGATCTGAACTCTTGAGTATACACTACATGGCTGATTTAGAGTACAAAACACTTTTAGAGATCACTGTACATAAGCTACAGGAATTCACTCTACCCACACCATTACAAGCCAATTGATATGTGAAGTAGATCCCACCACTGCCAAACACTTGTGATGACCGTGCCCTGGCCCAGCAATCAAGGAGCCCCAATCCTTACCACTAACACCAGGGAGGTCGTCTCCTCGAAGAAAAAATGATAACTAATACACACAGTAAAGGACAATTTCCCTTAAGTGCACACAGAGATCACAGTCAGTCAGTCTGGGGCTGGTTGCTCCCTTGCTCACCAGGTCCCCAATAAGACTCCCCACTGGCACAGCTATAGGGTCCAGATCTCAGCCTAGCTGGGCAAGCTAAAACCTCCAGTGCCCTTTCTGTCCAACCATTGATTCGTGTCCCTGCCAAATAGCTGACACACCACACACACTCTTTGAGATAAGTATTTATACAACTTCACAGACACTCCTGGGAAAGGCTGACACAGATTCTCCAGCTGTACCCCTTTACCCAGACCATATGGTAGTAATCCCTACCACCACCCAGCTAATAATATCAGCTTCTAAAAGGCCCTTAAAAGGGTGTACAATTATTACTGTGCAATATTATTATCGAATGGTAATGTGACTAACAGTCAAGGCTTACTTTAGAGTGGCCTTTACAATAACCTCTATAAATATGCAGTGTACTCTAGAGCTTATCTCTACACAAACCAGCCACAGGTAGAAGGTTTTAAAAATATTTAATAATAAATAATTAAAACACAAGATAAACTTACTACACCACAGAGATATCTAAGAGTTCAGAAATCACACAGAAACTTAATACAGTAGGACAGGTCTGATTTCAAAGAAAGAAATACGTAATTAATCTTTACTAGCTTTAACTATTCCTAAAAGAAATCACAGTGCTAAAAACTTACATGTAAGCATAAGGCAGAGTGCTGAGTTAGATATCCAAGATCAAAATGCCTCAAGTGTCTTGTGAGAAATAGTATTTAAACATTACTAACAAACATGTCTCTAAGGCCCTCCCAAATTACATCATTTTTGACACTTAACTTTTCCCAGTATTCATATTGCATCATCTTAACACCAGGTCTGAGTTCTCAGGCCACAAACTGCATTATTTAGCAGTCTAACACATGCTCAGAAACTTACAATACAAGGCATTTCACATATACACTCTAGCAGAAACTAGAGCAATAAAGCACATTCCACATCTAAATTCTGGTCGTAAACTTTAGCCTTAAAACAATGGGCATGAAACCTTCATCCAGATGCACTGGAGCCTAATTCTAATATGAAAGGGTCACAACATGCTTCACTGGGCCAGTAAAGTGCAATGTTGTCACATATTTTGCAGTTCAACATTTCACAGTATTCTTTTACACTCAAGAAACATGCCTGTATTTTACATTTATTTACAAATGCCAGAATTATATATCAAATTCTATTTGTCTAGGCTGGCAGCCTTTGCCGATCTCTCCCCAATCGTCACACACACAACATATAAATACACACATAAACATATGTGCATATATATATATATATATATATATATATATATATATATATATATATATATGTATACATATAGGGTCCCTATTTAATTGCCGAACGTTTCAAAGTTTTAATGTCATGTGGTCGACACCATATGATCGAACTTTGAAAAGTTTGAAGGTGAAAGGCAACGGCTCTGTCTGTCCAGAATGGGAAAATTTCCCTTTTCTGCATTGAAGTGCAGTCTCAAAGTTGGTATATTTAAATAGGGGGGGGGTGCAGAGGGACTTGCCCCCCCTGCTCAGAGCGTTAAGGTAAGTTTTTTTTTTACTTTTTCTTTTATATTCAAGGTTTCAAGTTTCGCTCTTATGTTGTCGAACATATGGGGTTTGAAATTATGAAGCTTTGAATATATAATATAGACCCTATTGTATGTATGTGTGTATATATATATATATATATATATATATATATATATATATGTATATCTGTGTATGTGTTTAAAGCTCTTCTAGTTTCTCCTTGTATGGCATTCTAATGCAGGCTATGCATCATTTTTTAGTTCTCCTCTCTGTACTACATCTAGTTTGCCCAAAGTTTTTACAGTGATTATATCAGCAGAACTGCGTAATAGTCCAGGTCAGGTCTTCACAACTGTCTATACAGAGGGATACTAATACCTTGTCCCCTACCGAGGATGCCTCTACTTGGTCATGTCAGTGTCTCACCAGCCGTCTAGCAGCTCCATCATATTGTTTGGGCCTTTCAAGATCATCTGATGTGAATATATGAGGTAGCACGTTTTCCCAGTTTATTGCTTCTACTGATTCCCCTTCAGTGCAGTCCGCATTCCTTTTGGGGCTGTTGGCTTCCCATAGGCAGTTTTCTTCTTCTTCTTTTCTTTTTTCACTGATGTTTGGATAGCATATCCTAATGCATTCCTTAAACATGATCAAACACCTCTTTGTTGTATCTACAATAAATCATGTCTGATGTCTTACATACAGTTACAGTATGAGTAGCATAAAGAAGTAGAACATGTCTTGTACACACATAGTAGAGATATGTACACTTTAATAGGTTTCTGTAGTCCCATGGCATGGAGTACAGAACTGACTGCTTTATGGTACCAGGAGCAACTGGTCCTTTTCGACTAACAGCTGCTTCCATGTCATGGGAATGCACAGCCTGATATCCCATGAGGAAAATAATGCAACCATCCCCCAGCACAGACACACACACACACACACACACACACACACACACACACACACACACACACACACACACACACACACACACACACACACACACACACACACACACACACACCTACCCACCTTAAAATTCTAAAGTACATTTTGTTTTGTGGATTGTTGCATCTCCTGCAACATTTATGTTGCTGAGACAGCTCTCATGATTTCTCTTCTGAAGTCATATGTTATGGAAGTAAAGAGTAAAAAATAATAAAATACACTGTACAATATTCACATTTCAACAAATGTATGCTTATACTGCACACTATAAATTAATTTTACGTCTTTCACTCTTACAAGTCAACATTCTTGCTGAAAGTGTCAAGATAAAAATATATGGATGAAGAAAATACAATATTGATAATGATGAGGTGGCTAAGAAGCCAAATGAGTAAGTATAACTGTGCTGTTTCCTGCAACATGTGCTTTATTTGTTCCTGACTCTAGTCTTTGTTCACGACTGCTCCTACATATCAGATTTGCAGTCCATGTAAACACTGGTATAATCACACGTCTGCGTCCTCAGTGTTACTTATTGTGTGCCATATTTATACAGAATTAGTCAGCAATTTTGTGTCTAGGTCCAGGACTACTTTCAAATGGTGCTGCTGCAGTGAAAGTCCACCTCCAATTTAAGCCGGAAGAATTTGCCATTGGCCAATCAAGCTGTTGATCAGTTCCTCAAGTGACAGCCAGGTCCTAAATGGTCACCTACATCAGTGGAGCCAACTTATTTTCTGTTATGGTTTGACCTTGAAAAAACAGTTATTTTAATATTTTTTTAATGTGTTATTCTCTTGATAACTGCTTAAGACCTACAGGGCTCGAATGCCCCCTTTATGAGTGGTCAAGGATGGTTGATCTCATTAAATGATTTGCACAGACCTGCTCATTATGTTAATGGAAGGGGAGGAAACCTTGGATGCTTGTATGTATGAGTCCCTGATCATGCACCTGTTGACAGATCACTTTCTTGTACATTAGAATCCCTGAGTGATCGCTAAAAATATCCCTCAATTTGCTAAGATGGGTCTGATAACTAGAAAAACAAAACAAAATATCTGCTATGTGTCCCTAAGCTTTGCAAGATGCCTTCTAAACTGCTGTGCTGGTATAATATGTGTTGTTATGTATGTTTATCTCCATTACTAGAACTTGAAAACAGAAGTGATCCAGAGGGATCTAGTGATGTCTTGTGACCCATAGAGTGACAGGACTAACAAAAAACACAGTAATCACTTTAGAACTAGGAGACTCCATCAGATGATAAGAGGAGTCTAAATGATATCATAAAAAGAGAGACAAAATGGCTAAGAATGTGTATTTTGTGAAAGACAAGAGAAGAACGGAGAAAGAGGACTGATATGGGTACATAGAGCTGGGAGCGTAAGAATCAGGAGGACTAGAGTTTAACCGAAATGATGAGGGTAAGAGGATGACATGCACGGCCAATAGATGAAAACACATTTAGAATGAGTACCAAGAGACACTATTTCACAGTGTGGTGCAGAAAGAGAAAAGGTCACCATGGAGAGTGTAGAACTCTGCACAATATACTTTTAAGTTATCATGAATTGAAATAAAAGTGGAAATAAAATGATGGTGCAGCTGCATATGGCTTGTTGGCAACATGCAGCAGATTACACAGACCATTTAGTTTTCTTTTGTTGGTATACTTTTATGTAACCCAGTTATCATAAGAAAATATATAAAGCCATGATAACAGGTTGTAGCAGATTTAGCCTATTATGATCATGTGGATAATAGAAGCTAGTTCAGCAGTCTGTGTTAGACTTATTTTATTGATTAATTATTAGTCCCCTGATTGGTTATCTTAGCTTTTGTACTCATGTAGCACAGCTTTGAGCAACTTACGTGCACTTAAGGTTTGTTGACTGTACTTGGTTCTCACATTATGAAATTTGTTCATAATTAAAATCAGAATGCACTGAAATATCCTGCATCTGTAGTAATTAATAACAGCAGTTTTGCTGAACATATTTATAGCTATAACCCTGCTTAAAACAATTTCATGTATTAATATGTTTATTTTGCAATGCGCAAAGAAGGAATAGTTTGACTGGGCTATGCCTCTGAAATAGATTCAGGGTAGCTGCATAGAGTTAAACTGTTTTACACTCTAAAGAGGGAATCACTTGAGATGAAACCTGCCTCAGAGTTAGGATTTCCTGTATATAGACCCACCCAGTTTTCACGAAGAAGTTTTTTAAGATCTGTGATGGAATTTGAATCAACACCACACCCCCACAAACACCCCCAGACCAGTATGTTGTCATTTGTGTCCAATCATGAAGCAGCAAGATGAAATTCAAATCTGTTTCAAAACACATATTCTTTTTGCACACAAGGTCTGTACTAGATGTGGTATAAACACAGTGGTCAGTATGTGTAACCTTATTAAACTTTCTCCTCTCAGGCTATTAAAGGCCTAACTACAAATAATGTACTGTTTGGCTTAACTAGCAGAATAGATGAGGGTGAGATGATGACATACATGTGTTTAGAAAACTATGTACTGTATGAAAGTACTTTTTGGACTGAGAATGCTTATTTTTCATTTTGCACCTGGAACCATTACTTTTGAGGGCTCTAAAATGTTGCAAGTTTGTAGTGTATATATAAATATATACATATATATATATATATATATATATATATATATATATATATATATGTGTGTGTGTGTGTGTGTCTGTAGGGAGTAGGGTATGTCAGACTTACTTTATATTACCACATTTCTTGAGTGGTGATGAAAATGCATATTAGAGTTATGTAGTACCGCAAGAAAAAATGTTCTTAAAAAGGATGACAGAATAATACCCAACTTTTTTTTATTTTACATTACTTAGCCTTTGTGTGCTGAGGTTCACGATTTGCTGTAGAGCTCATTGCAATAAAAGGTGTAGTTCTGTAATGAAAGCTGTATTTCTCACGGATGTGGTCAGCTCACATCTGTTAAGTGTGGCAAATCTGCAAAAAAACACAAAGCAGACATTATCTTGAACTATGAAACAGATCAGTTCAGTTGCCAGCATGTGTATTTATGCACCACTGACATGAACTAGTTAACAAAGATAGAGTATAGCAACAATTTAGCTAAACTGGTAGCTGTAGGGATTTGGCTAATGCTGATAAACGTATCACAAACTAAGCATATGAGATTTGGGAGACATATATTGAAAGGTGAATATTTATTTAATACAGCACACAGTGTTTGAAACTGTTGATTCATTTAAGGACCTGATATCAACCAGTTGGTTAATATAGCAATAACCCACGCCTGGGTGTGGGTAATGCTGGAATTACCCACAGTTGGTGTGGTTTGGTCACGAGGGCGAAGCCCAAGTGGCCAAACAAAGCCAACCGTGGGTAAATCCAGCATTACCCACACCCAGAAGTGGGTTATTGCTATTATACAATGACATTATTTAAGAAAAAAAATAATTACTTTTCTTAAATAATGGCATTGTATAATGCCTCCTTGCTGCCCTTCCACAGCTGTCTGGTATTCTGCGGCAGTTCTGATGTACTGCCCATGCGTATGCCTACGCAGTACATTAGAGCTGTGGGCAAAAGCAATGGAGAAAGCAAGAG
Organism: Protopterus annectens; assembly: GCF_019279795.1. Classification (NCBI taxonomy): domain Eukaryota; kingdom Metazoa; phylum Chordata; order Ceratodontiformes; family Protopteridae; genus Protopterus; species Protopterus annectens. The sequence goes on along the minus strand of NC_056733.1, from coordinate 1,619,619,555 downwards.
CTCCGTTGCTTTTTTACAAACTGTTTCGCTATGTTAAATGGGTTTAACAAAGCGAGACAGCTTTAAAAAAAGCAACGGAGAAAGCAAGATCTCCGTTGCTTTTTACAAACTGTTTCACTATGTTAAATGGGTTTAACATAGCGAGTCAGCTTTAAAAAAAGCAACGCTCTCCGTTGCTTTTTTTAAAGTTGTCTCACTATGTTAAACTCGTTTAACATAGCGAGACAGTGTTGCTGTAAAAAAAGAGTTATAGTAATGGAAAAAGTCTGGGGAACGGACCTTTTTCCATTACTATAACTTGGATTTACAACGTGCATGCTGACCAATCAGCGTGCACATTTTTGAATATTAATGGGGGGTCGTTGTATAATGACAGTTATAGAACTATAGGTTGTATAAAAAAGATTTATAAAGTCTAGGAAATCATAAATGATGAAGTCATTGTGATCCAAAACTGAGTATGGAATAAAAATATGGAAACGTTATAAGAAAACAAGCATGAGTAAATTGGAACTTGTACAATGTCTCATAGATATTTAAGAGGATATCTTATTCAACTATACAGGGCATTTAGAGACTGCTACCTCTCGGAATGTTTAGGGTTATCAAGTAGCAAATCATCAGATACCCTATGTAGAAGATTCTATAGGAATGAGAAGTGTACTAATTGGTTCTCTGAGAGAGCAACTGATGCATGGAACAAGCTACCAAATTACATTAAAGTAAGTACTCGTTTAGATATTTTTTTAAGAATAACCTGGACACTTATTTGGGAGCAAGTGTTTTGGTATATTGGCAGGCTAGAAGGGCATTAATGCCTGTGCTTGAAATATTTACTGTATGTATGTATGTATGTATGTAATGCAGACAACAGTAAAAAGCTAAAACATGACTCTTAAAGCGACCTCTCCAGTAGCAGGCTATAGTACCAGTGGTTGAAAAGTGCAGAAGCATAGAACACACTACAGTCAGATTTTTAGACTTGTTTCAGACATGTACTAATGGCCTTCCAGGCTATTTAACTAAATGGCAAACTGATATGTAACCTTCACTCTTAAGTAATTTGTAAGCCTCGTGAGTCACCAAAATGCTGTCTAGATTAGACAAATGTCCCAAGCCAGTTACATGGTAGGGTTGTACCACCACTTGAATAATATCCCCATCCTAAAACAGAATTCAATCTAAAATGAGGTTCCTTGAACTCTGTGGTTAAACCTTTATGCATTATGTTGATTTTATGTTACAGTTGCTTGACAGCGGGAGTCAGTCTGGTCTGCCCTTTAATAACATTTAATATTCTACCTTTCCCACAGCCCTCACTCCTGCATCACTCTTTTTATGCTTACCCCAAGTCCTCAAGTACATCAGGAGAATTTCCCACCTCAACTCACCAAAGTAGCTCCTTTCTCTTAGCTACACAGTACACTTTCTGAGAGGCAGGACAAACGCTGTGATGGCATGAGAACAAAAATAATCCTGTAAGCATTTCACTCCTACAAAACCCAATTTGTAGGAGGAAGGCACTCAACTGGATTAAACGTATATGGTACTTTGGAAGTATTGTCTCCCTGGCTTTTGTTTGGATAACGAAGGGAATTAATAAGGTTATGTTCTCTTTGAAAGTGTGTTGCATCTTAACACTTATGGTCTTACTCCTTCCTATTCAGAAGTTTCAGATATGGTAATTAAGTCCTGACACTTAAAAAGCAGACTCTGATCCAGACAATAACACAGTGAACTGCAAAACCTGGTGATAAAACTTTCTAGCATTTTTTATCACAGCCCCCCTGGCACATAGGGCTCTGTTCCCACCCCTGCTACACATGTACATATAGATAGATAAATAGATAGAGAGATATACTTCTGAATATGGAAACAAATGTGAGACTTTTTTAAGTCAGACTTAGTATACATCTCTCATTTGCACATGTATTCCTACCATTCTCAAGATTGTCTTCATAGTCCTCAGAAATTCAACTGCCAACCAGCCATTCAAGAATGATCACATCATGTATCCCAGACATGATCTTATGCATCCATATGTTGTGCCTTGGCTCTTCTAGTCTCTGATTAGAAGAACTTCAGCTCCTCTAGTCACTGGTCATTCTGACACCCTTCTAGAGACATTCTAACCTCCTGATATCCATCTATTAACATGGCCTCCAGAGCTGCATAGAGTACCCAAGATCAGGTATGACCATGACCCAGTTCAGCAGACTTCATGCCTGCTGTTTATGCAGTACTAATGAATAAAACACTGACCTTGGTGGTTCAAACTCAGCATTGTTCAGTGTCCGAGAACTGTTATCTTTTTTATGGCATAAGAAATGATAAATAACAACCCTTCCTCTCCTACTTGCAACAATTAACTATAGCACAAAAATTGATCTTTAAACATTCAGACTGTCCTGCCGTCAGCTCAGTATTTACTTACTACCTATCACAAAGGCCACTCAGATATGAGAATCAGCAACTTTTGCAGGTACATAAAACAAACCTTCCATCTGGCCAAATTCTTTACCCATGCCGCATAGCCGAAAATTGGAATGCTCTACCATTATCTATTAGAATCCTGCCGCTGTCAAAATGTCATTACATGAATACCTATCCTCTTACTAGAATTGTACCTGCACCAAGCCTCTTTAGAATACTTGTTGTTTATGTCTACTGTTGTACCTTTCATGTGATGCAATACCGATACTCGTTGGTGTACCTGCTATGCGAAATGTGAATTATTCTTTGTATATACTTTCTGACTGAATATTTCCAATGTATGTATTAATCATTTATTCATGTACTGTGGAGCTTTTCTCCCTGGGCCTCCAATGAAAATGGGCTCGTAATGGCCCGACTTTCCGGATAAACAAAATAAGTAAATAAAAATAAATAAATGTTTATATAAGTGTTGCATTTAACTGCGGTGGTGGTGCTGCGGTAGCGTTGTCGCCTCACAGTAAGACGTTACTCTGTTCAATTCTCAGCTAAAAGCATCTTCTGAGTGGAGACATGTGTGAATGGGCGTACCTTCGTTTAAGGTTGTGCGTAAGGGCTGGCAACTCGGTACGTAAAAATCTACTGCCAATCATTAGCGAACCGAAGTTCCACTGTGGCGACCCCTAACCGGGAAAAGCCGAAAGATACAACAACAACATAAGTGTTGCATTTATTTGTATTAGTCAAACTCATTTATCCTTCCATGGATAATACAAAACATCAGTTAGGCTTGGAGAGAAATGTTACTTGAGCTCTGGCAAATATATATGCTCTGAATAAAACAGTTTTTGGTCTAAGACAAGCAAATACTTCTCAGTGACTCCCTGCACCTGCCCTTCATTGTAGCTGTGCTCATTTATTCCCAACTGAATGAAGCTAGCCATGGTAGAGTTGATATACAGTTATGCTATGAACCTTAACACTCCCCCAGTCTGATGTGTAAACATTCCAGGTGTGAGTGTACAATGGATGAAACATGCAGCAGTTATTTTATTCTGCAAGTGATATAACTCTACAGACAACCCAGTTCCCCTTTGGGCGGATGGTTCCCTCTCAGTCCGCAGTATTTTCTCACAATTCATTGGTGGGAGATGTGCTCCACAGTATGCACCCTAAATTCTGCCTTGGGAGAGATGAACAGGCATTGTTTCTTCATTTTACATGAAACCAAAAATAAATAAATAAAAGTAATAAACAAATAACATTTTTATGTAATACCAAATGACTAAGGCAACACAAATGGCTGTGGATAAAAAGAATTTTGTTACATCCTTCAATTAAGTCATTTTTTATTTTCAGCTGTGATTGCTTCTTCATTTTTTTACCCTCCCTGGCCTGCTCATTTAGTTAGCCAACCAAGGCACGCTAGATTATTTTCAAGGCTTTCACTTTCTAGTCCATGGAGTCAGCAAAATGGAAAACACTGTGAGTGTTCTGTGAAGTTAAGAAAGTAGGTTTCCTATGGAAGTTTTGAAAACAAGGACTACAGACATTGCTTTGCAAAACTGTAAGGATCTAATTGGTACTGTGAATATAAAATTAAACCTTTTCTGGAAATATTATTACATAAATACTGTGCCCTTATTTAAGAAGAGCTCTTCTGCGTTAAAAGGAAGAATACACACTGTGATAAACAATAACATTTGGCATACACATATAGGCTAATTTTAGTGCATTAAACATGAATAAATTCCCGTATAAAATGTGCGCTAGACTTAAGATACTGAAGTCCTGAGAAATAAAACAGGATCATAAATGGCTCTTCAAAACAGATTTGCAGCCTATACACACCTGGATGTATTTTGCATAAACAGCAAAGTTGCTATGCTTAATGTATAAAATGACACACTGATGTGAAATACTGAAATAAACTAGTAAAGTGTGTTACTGGGTAATTTTAAAGGACTTAATATACACATAGTCCGTAATATATAGGAGAGAAATGCAACAGATACAGGACTGGAGAAGCAAATATTGCTCCATTTGTAGTTTAACACTGTGGATCACCACCAACTTCTAATGGCTGAGGAAGTGGTACATGGAACTGATGGTAGGTTGGTACATTGAAGTGAATCGAGGCTGCAGGAGGTTCTTCAGAAACAATTGCTTATCCAAGATCTGTATACGGTAATAAAGTAGATTTGAAAACAGTTCTTTGAAGGGTGTTCAGTCTGATCAGTGTGGAGAAAACTGAGATGGGAACCATCAATTAGATTTAATAGAATCCAGGTTTCATAAAATGACAGACAGCGTTTTGGTGAGATCAGTGAAATATGACTGTTAGTAAGTTTCCTCTTACCCCATTGTTGGTCTGTGTTTGCTACTACATTTACAGATGCGGGGGTGGGGGGGGGGTGGGGGTTGAGACACTTTTAATTTCTATTATTATAAAAGTCACCATTGTTTTTCTTTGTTTTATGGTTCAGTGTAACTCTTTTCATGGAATTACTTTGAATTATGATGAATCCTTCTTCAGGATATATTCAGTCAACAGAATTTTTTTTCATATACTGATGCTACCTTTCATGATGTAGGTATATGCAAGTTTGTATGTGCTACCTGTCTGGTGCACTGTTCTGTAAATCTGAGTATCAAGTAACATCACTTCAACCTGACACATTATTTTGTATGCTCGGCAACATATAGTACTATTAGGGGCACAACATAATGGCCTTAAACCCCCTTGTGGGCAGGCACCTTGTAAAAGCAGCAATGTAGTAACTGTCTTTAGGGTCAGAGTGGGAAATGCTATTTTGAATTAATTGTACATATTACAAAATGTTATTTGTTAATTTCCTAATCTAAATAAAGAAGGGGTTATAGTTATCTTTGGCTTCTGATGCCAGTTTCAGTTCGTGTTCAGATTTTTTTTGTCATGGTTCTTTTTTTAATTCCTTGTTGATCATTTTTGTTATAAGACTTTAATTTTTATCCCTTTGCTCTAGATTTTCTTTATAGTGGAGGATTATCAGTGTGGTTTATTTTTAAATTTGCTATTATATTTGGTTGTACTAGGGAGTGCTAGATCTGCACGCTTTTTTTGCGGTAGTAGAGTTCATATTAACAAGTATGAGCTGAAGCTTCATGGGAAGTGCTGACAAAGCAAGAAAACGTATGATAGTATATTGTAGAATTTCAACAAGTTTGTATGTTTAAATTCCTTCAATACAGAATTGTTTACCATTGTGAGGTTAGTGGTTTTAGTCGGGGAAGTTACCAGTTTGTGCCCTCACTTAGCCTGGGACGGTTTGTTATACTTGGGAGTAATGCTGGTAAGGACAAGGTGCCATTATTTACAAAGTCTGTGAATCTTGGGGCATATTTAGAGGTGTAGGTACACCAGCTAATTGAAGGATAAGCAAAATAGTCTGATATAAACATGTTAAATTATGTCTGACAAATTTCTTATCAGATGCCACAAAACATGCATCAGGGTATAAGGCAACAGTTCCCAGTGTCCCAATTGTGGTTTATTTTTACCTTAGAAGTATTATCCGTGATATTAAAATCAGCCATACCATATAAAAGAGGGAAGTCAAAAGATTTTTTAAAGTGTTCTTTGCAGGTGTAGATGATGTGAAGTGCCTTGTGAAAGCATTATATACCTTCCTGCTCCCCTCTTAGTTACATGCTAATAATACACCATTTAATGTTGCGTCTTTCGGCTTTTCCCAGTTAGGGGTCGCCACAGCGGAACTACGGTCCACTAATGATTGGCAGCAGATTTTTACGTGCCGAGTTGCCAGCTCTGAAGCACAACCTTCAACGAAGGTATGCCCATTCACGCATGTCTCCACATTGAAAATGCTCTAGCTGAGAATCGAACGGGACAACATCTTACTGTGAGGTGACAACGCTACCGCAGCACTAATACACCATTTAATATGGATGAATTAGTTACGGGACTTTATTTTTTTCACATGTAACAGTAAAGATATTTTTCTATCTTTGGAGCTTTTTCTGGTCCTCCACTGAAGAAGGATCTTTGTGGCCCATTTAGACTTTTCTGGTAAACAAATGCAAATAAATAAATGCATTCCCCTTTCAAGGAAACATCCAACATCTTGGCCGTATTGGTAGTATTTTAGATTTAAAATAAAAGAAATAACGTCAAACCAAATAACTGAAAAAATAAAAATAATGAAACTTGGTAATAAACCAAATTGCACTTTTAATAACAAAAGTAAGAAAGGTAATAAAATCCAGTAAGCGCTTTCGTCTTCTAACAAACAAGACTTCATCAGACTGAATTTAAAATGACACCATCATTCACTTAAATAATAAAAATAATCATCACATGGCCATACAGGTTTAATGTTTTAACCCCTTCCTCTTCAGATAAGCTACGAAATCTTCTCTGCTGTTTAGCCCTGAAGGATAGCAGGCATTCAACCTAACCTGCCACGTATAATCCAACCATCCAAGCTCTTCATCTGCACTAAACTTTGTTTCATAATCAATAATAGTTCCCAATACCACAAATTTGAAATCAATTGTACAATCACCTGTTTTATAATGTTTACCTAAAGCATTGTTGTCATTGCCAGTCTCCACAGCTCTTTTGTGTTCATACATTCTCTTAAATAATTCCCTGCAAGTACGACCTACATAAAATGCCCCACAAGAGTTACAAAGTATTAAGTAAACAACATACTTAGATTTACATGTGTAAATGTTGTTAATTTTGATCTTAAAATTATTAATAGTAATTACTTTAATTCCATCATAAATTAAATCACAAAAACTGCATGCAAAACATTTCTCCATCCTGCCACCTGTACTGGAAGGCCTAACATTAAGTTGGCTTTGAAAAACAGTTTTAAAGCTCTTCCCTTTTTTGTGCACAAAGCATGGACTCTCTCCAACTGCCTTGTGAACCTTTTCATTGCTTTTCAATATTTTCCAGTTGGTTTTAATAATCTGTTTTACAGCTTCTAAATCCACACTGGTGGAGATTTGCATAGCAGTCCTGTAGTCTGTAATCCTACTTCTCTTTGGGGGCACGCTGAAGTTAGTTCTAACTTCTTTCACTTCTTCAGATTTGCTCATAACCAAATCTTTAGAATAATCTCTAGCTGTACATTTACGACATATATCTGTGCCTTCGTTGATTAAATCAACATCCTCTGAAGTTAGTTGATGAGCCCTCATCAGTTGACCTCTTATAATATTTTCTTTCATATACTTGGGATGCATGCTTGAAAAGTGCAAATAAGCATTATTCTGTACATTATTTTTGTTAATTTTAGTTGACAATTTGCCTTTTTCTTTGTACACTATCACATCCAAATATGAGATACTCTTGTCATCCCATACCGATGTAAACTTCAAATAAGTACAGACCCCATTAATATATGCTAAAAAGGTATTTAGGGATTCAATGCCCCCTCTCCATACAATAAACAAATCATCAATAAAACGTTTATAGCAAAGCATGTTGTTTTTAAATGCATCAATAAAAATATGCATTTTCTCCCAACCATTCATAAATATATTAGCATAACTGGGTACCATTGCTACACCCATTGCCACCCGATTTTTTTGATGATAGAAATCCTCCTTGAACTTAAAATAGTTGTAACTAAGAATGATGTCCAACAGCTCCATTAGTAAACTAATGGTACTGTTAGGTTAGAACTTTTGTGTTCAGGACTTTTTTCTAACTGTTTCCATTCCTTCCTCATTGGGAATGACTGTATACAATGACTTTATATCCAGAGTAACTAGTAGGTCAGAATCAATAATGTCAACATCTTTTATAGAGTTAGCACAATCAAAAGTATCTTTGATATAGGCAATGCCTTTCACAGCTACCCTTTGCAAATGTTTGTCAACAAAAATGGAGATAGCTTCAGTTTTCGTCCCTTCACTAGCTACAATGGGTCTGAACGGGGGATCATCCAATTTTTTGTGGACCTTGGCTAAACCAAAAATGTTACTAAATCTGGGTGATGCATTGTAAATGTATTTTTTAATATCCTCAGTTATCCTACCTGTGTAGAACCATTCCTTCACTAATGCATCAATGAAACTATAAGATTTTTTAACTGCAAAGAAATTGACTTTTTCATAAAAAATATCATCAGCCAATAAACAGTACATTTTCTTATCATAGTAGTCCCTATCACACACTACGAATGCATTCCCTTTGTCGGCCTTACTAATAAATAATTTGTCATCATTAACCAAATCATAAAATAACTTGCGCTCCTTGGCTGTCATATTAAAATATTTAAAGCTGCTATGATTGTCCAATAATTCAATTATTTGATGTTCAATCATGCTGAGAAAAATCTCCAATTCTTTTCTTAATGAAGGGTTGTAAATGCTTGGTTTTCTGAACAAATTGTTAGAAATGCTGTCACTAATTTTAAACAATAATTTGAAGTTTAGTTTTCTAGTAAAGCCAGTACTCAGGCCTTGGCTGAATAGGGCACTTAATGGTGCTGCAAGTTCCTGCCTGAGTTCATGTAGGATGCATCCTGGGATGTTATCGGGTCCCATGGAGGCTATATTTTTGCCTTTGAGAGGGCAGTGATGATCTGTTTCCTAGATATAAGGGGAAGAGGGCAGGTACTGGGGATGTCCAGATTTACTTATGGGGGATAGAGGGGGGAAGTTTTTGCTGAATCTGTCAGCCAGCAGGTCGGCTGTATCTACGGCATTTGTGTATGTGGTGTCCTTGACCACCAGTTCTGAGCAGATCTGGGTGCTTCCTTTGAGATTGTGGACATATGTGAAGAAGGCCTTATGATTGTCTCTAGTAGAGGTGGCCAATTTGGACTTGAAGTTTGCTTTGGAGGATTGCACTAGTGCTCTTATTTGCTTGTTTAGGCTAAGGAGAGATTGCTTCCAACTGGGCACCTGCTACTTCTTGGTCCTGGATAGCAATTTTTTCCTTTTGTTAAAGAGTTTATTTATCACAGATGTCCACCAGACAGGTTTACTCTTCCTTGTGGAGGATGAGTTTGTCCTGTTGGGTATTCCTGATTCCATGCATCTATATAAATGCTCGTATAGTACTTTGGGGTAGATTTGGACATTGGTGCTAGTTCCTACATAGTAGGGAGGGGGCTGTGAAGCTGTTTATGTCATCCCTCAGGAGGTTGTAATCAGCTATGGAGAAGATTTTTTGTTTACCCCATAGCTAGGGTGGGTTGTGGGGAGATGGTGATTTTGAAAGTGACCGCTTTATGGTTGGAACTTACCAGGGGGGAGGATGATACTTTACGGATGCTGCAGTGGTTACTCATGTTGTTTAATACCAAGTCCAAGATACTATCACCTCCTATGAGGGTATCAACTAGCTGTTCCTAGGCATTTGCATTGACAAAATTGAGGAATCTCTGGGCATTTGTATTCTGGCATGAGTAGTTATTCCAATCTATGTTTGAGTAGTTAAAGCCACCCAGGATCAGGATAAAGGGTTGAATCTTGATTAAAAGAGGTCCAGATAAGCAGAGTTGGCATCTTGAGTCAAATTTGGGGGCCTGTAGCTATCTATGATTTGAATAGTGGTCTTGTTAATGGTTAACTGCACTTGAAGTGTTTCTTGTGCATCATACTGTTTGACCAGCGTGGAGGTGTGTATGTCTTTAATATTTATTGAAACTCCACGTCCTTTGGCTTTGCTGCCCACAGTTTGAGGTCTGAATGTATGATAGGATGAGCAACCAGGTGAGGCTGGGGTGCTTTCCACAGCTTTGAACCAGGTTTCTGTAACTGTGCAAATATCAGCATCTTACAGGGTTAAGAAAGCTTGCAGTGAGTGCAGTTTCATGTTTAGACTCCTAGCGTTTAGCACCATGACCTTAAATTTGCATTTTGTTGAAATTTTTTGTTGGTAGTTTTGACCTCATCACTTTTTCCTGAAAAAGGCACTATGGGGGAGGCATGAACCTTTGCCAGAAGCCTGAAGCCCAAGTGAGACAGATGCAGGGCATCTGTGGTGAAGCATCATGGTCTGTCGATCATATCTTCCCAGGCTGTCAGATACTGGATCCCCCTGAAGTGACACCAGAAACTAAGCCAATTGTTAAAGTCAGTCATTTTCTGTTTGTTATGGATTCTGCTTGCATCATTCAGATGTCCCCTCTTGTTAACTACCCCTCCCAGATACTTGAAGCTGTTAACCTGTTCCACTGTCTTCGCTTCTACCTCATTTCTCAGCTTCTTCTGATTTCCCCAGTTTGCTGTCATTACCACTGTCTTATCTGTACTTGGTTTCATCCCATGTGCCTTTAGTTTTGCATTCCATTCTCCTATCCTTTGCTGAAGTTCTTGCTTAGAGTCGGCTTGGAATGTCACATCATCTGCATACAGCAACTTTGTTGATCTGACCCTCTGACCTGTTTCCTAACATAGTCCATCACCAGTATGAACAATAGTGGGCAGAGAGCTGAACACTGGTGCATACCCAGTCCCACTGTGAACCTCTTTGTGAGACCGAACTCTGTTCATACTGGAGTCATAGGGTCCTTGTACATAGCCTGCACTAATTCTACCAATGTTTTTGGGATATCAAACCACCTCAGTACTGCCCAAATTAGTTTTCTTGGGACCTTGTCATATGCTTTTTCCAAGTCTACGAATGCCCAGTTAGACACTTTCCTCATCTCTAGCTTCTTCTCAACTATCTGTATCATTGCAAATATTGGGTCAGTTGTGCTGCATCTTGAACTGAATCTGAACTGCTCATCTCCCATCTTACTTTCTCCTACTCTGCACATCCATTTATCAGTCACCCTCTCCAGAACTTTCATGCAATGTGACAGGAGTGTGATACCTTTGTACTGCCCATAGTTGTGGATGTTCCCTTTGTTCTTGTGCACTGGCATGAGTATGCTTATTCTCCAGTCATCTGAGATATGCCTTTCTCAACTTACTGCAATGAGTACCCTCAGGAGCCATTTCTGCCCTATCTCAACCAACATCTTTATCATATCTACTGTGACCTTATATGAGCTTGCTGCTTTCCCTGACTTAATTTCTTACTTCTTGTAGGGTGAGATTTTCTTCTTCTGTCATAGTAGGCTGTGTCTGAGGAAGTACAGCTTCTGTAGGGTTTTCTTCATTCAGAAGCTGCTGGAAGTACTCCATTCATCTGCCTTTGATGTCCTGTGGACTGGTGAGCAGGTTGTTGCTGGCATCCCTTATGCAAGGTGTCTGACTATCTTCTTTATCTTTCTTTTCAGTCTTTGTTTTGCAACCTGATTTAATGTCTTTGTGCCACCTACTGAGTCACTTTCTAGAAGGTGGTAGAGTGCCTCTGATGCCTTGTTCTTTGCTACTGCAATTCCATTCTTAGATTCGTTAGCCAACCAGAATTCTTTCCTAGCCTGGTCTGTATTTTTTATCTCCCACTCTTTCTTTCTTTTGATGACTTCCTGGACTTCTGCATTCCACCACCAGATTTCCTTCTCTACCTTATTTCCATACCTGGCTTGGCCATATATCTGTTCTGTAGTCCTCACACATGCTGTTTTGAGGTGCTGCTGTTCTTCTTCAATTCCAACTATTTCTTCCTTTTCTTGGGGTGCTAGAGCCTTGAGTAGTTCCTTGAACTGTTGTACTTTCTCTGCAGTCAACTTCCAGGTCTTCAGCTTTGTCTCTGTTGACCTTAGAGCATTATCTAACCATTGCATGCAGCTGACTGTGGCAACCAGTGGTTTATGGACTGATTGTTTCACTGGGGATGACTTTGCAGCTACTGTTCTACCTCTGTGGCCTTTCTTTACTAGGAGGAACTCTACCTGAGTTGCATGCATATTGGCCACTCTTGTATGTGATCTTGTGGCTGTCTCTCTGAACCACGTATTGGCTACTATCAAGTTATTTGCCAGACAGAAATCTTGAATGCCCACTCCTTCTTTATTCCTGTTGCCCCACTCACATGCACCAAGGCCAGTCCTGATATCCTGTTTTATCTGTCCTGATATGTGCGTTCAAGTCACCCATTATCAACAACAACAAATCCTGTTGTTCTGCTTTACCTAGTAGGTCCTGTAACCTTTAATAAATGCACTCTTTTCCTAACTATCACAACCCTGATGTGGGCATAAGCTGAGATTATGAATACTTCCCTGTCTTTACACTGGAGTCTGATTGCCATGAGTCTATCACTAATTCTGATGATATCACTCACTGCCTTCTTAAGCCTGTCTCTCACCACAATGTATTTATTTTATTTTATTTATTTGCAGTTTGTTTTCCAGGATAGTCCATTGGGGTACAAGGAGCCCATTTTCAATGGAGTCCTGGGGAGAAAAGCTCCAGAGAAATAAAAATGCACAGTACAGAAGAGCACAAATCCATAATCATCATCTTCTTTCAGCTTTTTCCGTTAGAGGTCACCACAGCGGATCATCTGTTTCCATTTCTTCCTGTCCTCTACATCTTGCTCTGTCACACCAACCACCTGCATGTCCTCTCTCACCACATCCATAAACCTTATCTTAGGCCTTCCTCTTTTCCTGTTACCCGGTAGGTTCACCCTTAGCATCTTTTTCCCAATATACTCAGCATCCCTTCTCAGCACATGTCCAAACCAATGTAATCTTGCCTCTCTGGCTTTGTCTCCAAACCTTCCAACCTGGGCTGACCCTCTAATATACTTATTCCTGATCCTGTCCACCCTCGTCACACCCAGTACAAATCTTAACATCTTTAACTCTGCCACATCCAGCTGTAACCCCTGCCTTTTTGTCAGTGCCACTGTCTCCAGCCCATATAACATAGCTGGTCTCACTACCCTCTTGTAGACCTTCCCTTTCACTCTTACTGGTACTCGTCTGTCAAAAATCAATCCTGACACTCTTCTCCACCCACTCCATCCTGCCTGCACACTCTTCTTCACCTCTTTTCCACACTCACCATTGCTCTGAACTATTGATCCCAAGTATTTAAACTCATTCACCTTCGCCATCTCTACTCCTTGCATCCTCACCATTCCTCTATCCTCCCTCTCATTCACACACATATATTCTGTCTTAGTCCTGCTGACCTTCATTCTTCTTCTCTGTAGAGCATATCTCCATCTCTCCAGGGTCTCCTCCACCTATTCCCTACTCTCACTATAGATCAGAATGTCATCTGCAAACATCATCGTCCACTGGAACTCCTGTCTGATCTCGTCTGTCAACCTGTCCATCACCATTGCAAATAAGAAAGGGCTCAGAGTTGATCCTTGATGTAATCCCACCTCCACCTTAAATGCATCTGTCTCTCCCACCGCAGACCTCACCACTGTCACACTACCCTCGTACATATCCTGTACCACTTGCTAATCCATTGCACTTCATGATTCACTATCCCCACATCATGCAACCTTCTCTCCCTCTCATTCTCTTCATTCATCAACCCCTCAAAGTACTTTTTCCATCTGCTCAACACACTCTCCTCACTTGTGAGTATGTTTCCCTCATTATCCTTTATCACCTTTACCTGCTGCACATCTTTCCTAGCTCGGTCCCTCTGTCTAGCCAATTGGTACAGGTCCTTTTCTCCCTCCTTAGTGTCTATCCTTTCATGCAACTCTTCATATGCCTTATCCTTAGCCTTCGCCACCTCTCTCTTTGCCATGCACCTCATCTCCTTGTACTCCTGTCTACTTTCTTCATCTCTCTGGCAATCCCACTTCTTCTTTGCCAACCTCTTTCTCTGTATACTCTCCTGTACGTCCTCATTCCACCACCATGTCTCCTTGTCGTCCTTTCTCTGTCCAGATGTCATACCAAGCACCTTTCTAGCCGTCTCCCTTACTAGCTCTGCTGTAGTTACCCAGCTGTTTGGTAACTCTTCACTGCCACCCAGTGCCTGTGTTAACTCATCCCTGAACTCCACCTCACATTTACCCTTTTTCAATTTCCACCATTTGATCCTCGGTGCTGCCCTCACACTCCACCTCCTCTTCTTGATCACCAACGTCATCCTACAAACTACCATCCTATGCTGCCTAACTACACTTTCCCCGGTCACCACTTTACAGTCTCCAATCTCCTTCAAACTGGCCCTCCTACATAGGCTATAATACACCTGTGTGCATCTTCCTCCAGTCTTGTATGTCACCCTATGCTCCTCCCTCTTGTTAAAATATGTATTCATCACAGCCATGTCTCTCCTTTTCACAAAATCCATTACCATCTGACCTTCTGCATCCCTTTGTTTAACACCATACCTACCCATCACTTCCTCGTCCCCTCTGTTCCCTTCACCAACATGCCCATTGAAATCTGCTCCAATCACCACTCTCTCACCCTTGGGTACAGTCATCACCACTTCATCCATAATATACATTTCAATTAAACGTTAAATACTTATTTTTTATAGTACAAACCCATATTGCACAATTCAAATAGATGTTACATAATACAGAAATAAAAAAAAGATTTAATTCAGTTAGTAGTATTTTTTTTTTTAGGGAATTACAGTGAGGTAATTTTTTAATCATTGGGCGAATATGGCCCAAAGGATGTAAAACTTTAGGAGGCAGTGACAGGCAACAAAGTTTGAAAAGTTAGGAAGAAAGTGTGGTAGAGTTAGGTTGGATGAGAGTGAGAGTATTTCCATTGTGAAGTAAGGTGCGAGTGCAGTGAGGTTTTAAACAAGGAGAGACTGCTGGTGGTGCGGCACCATTTGTAGCCTGTCCTCCCCGAGTTGTACTAACAGGCAACAACTAAAACATGAGAAAATGGCAACCCCCCCTGAATCACTGTGAATGATAATGTTTAATTTGATACTTACAGCAGCTACCATTTGCAAATCATAGAGTTGCCCACCTGATCCTCTGTTGTGTTAAGTGCTGTGCCAGAAACATACATTTCCTCCATTACACAGCTTTTATCAGACCAATTAAAAATTACTGTACCCTAGTCTGTGACCTGCTCATATGTCATGTAGTGCCATTGCAGAATGTACAAAGAGAAGCAAAGGGATTCCTTACTATAAAACACTACACAACTGTCTAGTCTCTGTGTCACCTTCTTAGAGGAGCCCTGCCTTGACATGTAGCACATTGAAGGACCACTTACTGCTTGAAAATTAATTCTTAGATTACAACCCCTGTTGACCTGAATGTATAAAAACATATCACTTAATATATAGAATATAAGCTTGGTAAATAGGTTTCTAGGATTTAACTACAGTACCAATGTTTAGAGCAGGGGTGTCAAACTCAACCACATAAGGGGCCGAAATAAAAAGACATAGGCTAAGTTGTGGGCCAAATTTTTTATAAATTTTTTATTAAGATATATCTATATATCTACTAAGACTAGTAGAAGTAAAGATACATCATCATCCTGAGAGACCATATCTCACGCCATCCTGGTGCATTAAATTCCATCAGCGCCATCACTGTGTGCCTTAGCAAGGTGCATTAATCATGTTCTGAAAATAACAAAAAGCACAAAACAAACTAATTGTACTATAAGCAAAAAAGTTCAAAAACTGTTTTTTTTAATACATTGAAATTTAGAGTTTGAAATTGCTCACCTACTTGTTTTCTGGCCAGATGTCTGAGACCATTTTCCTCTGGTCATTGTGTCAGTCTGGTTTTATGTCTTGTGCTGTGGCAACCCGCAAAACAGCATGGAGGTTTTCATCTGTGATGCGTGATCTGTGCATGTTCTTGTTTAGATTCATTATTGAAAACATCTGCTTGCACAGATAGGTGTTCCCAAACATGGGCATAACACGGGCAACATGAAGTCTTAGCTGTCGCACTCAAGTCAGGGGGCAGTAGATGGTAAACGTCCTCTATCTGGACATCCTGGAACTTTGCTCTCAGGCCACTATCAGCTTGAAGCTCTATCAACTCCATCTGAAGGTGATGGGGCACACTGTTGATGTCGGCTGTGAAAGGATTGGCAAAGATGTCAAAGCCACAGTGTTGTGCTCTGAAGTCAGAGAAGCGCCGATCAAACTCATCAATTAACCGGCTCACTTTAGTAGCAAACTGAGCACAAGGAAAAGCAGTGGATAAGGAGGCTGAGATACTCTGACAAACAGGAAAGTGGGCAAGATTGTCCTATTCTAGTTGGGACTTCCATAAGAGAAGTTTATGCTGGAGTGGTGTGATCACATCAGACATCTTCGTCATGACTTGTTTGTATCCCTGCAGCCTCTGATTCAGTTGGGCGAGATTCTCTGTTAAATCACACATCATAGCAAAATCATAAAGCCAGGTTGGATCTGATAGGTTAGGCATGGGCTTTCCTTTACTTTGCATGAAAAGAGCGATTTGCTACCTGAGCTCAAAAAAATCGTTTGAGGACTTTGCTCCTGCTAAGCCGCCTTACTTCTGTGTGGTATGGTACGTCTCCATGCTCTGCACCTACCTCCTGTAAAAACAGCTGGAACTGGCGATGATTCAGGCCATGTGCTCATATAAAGTTTACTGTTTTTGTGACTGTGGTTATTATATTATCCATTTCAAGAACCTTACCACACATAGCTTCTTGATGGATAATGCAAGGATAGGTAATCAGATGTGTGTGGCAGTCGTTATTTAGCATTTTCTCCTTCATTAGTCCAGCCAAGCCTTTTTTTCCTCCACACATTGCATGTGCGCCATTGGTAGTTAGCCCCACCAACTTTTCCCAGGGTAAATTAATATTATTTATGGACTTCTCCACTGCGTCAAAATTTTCCTTCCCTATTGTCATCCCATGCATTGCAGCTACACCCAAGAGTTCCTCAGTGACAGATGTCAGTCTTCACTACTCGTATAAAGATGGACAACTGCGCTGTGTCAGTATTGTCTGTACTTTCATCGACAGCTAATGAAAAAGCTAGATAACTGTGTGCCTCTTCAGCCAGCTGTGTTGTTAGATTTCCTGCAAGAGCTCAAACTCGATCTGCAATGGTATTTCTTGACAAACTGACGTTTTGGAAAGTCTGCATCTGGTCGGGGCACACCTGCTCACACACTTTTAGCATGCATTGCTTCAAAAAGGCACCCTCTGAAAAACACCTGGAAGCTCGGGCAATTTCTGCAGCCACAATATAGCTAGCTTTCACTGCTGCATCATTTTTTGCTGTAGCTTTAGTAAACGTTCTGCTGCGATTGCAGTTTGCCTTTTAATTCTTGGACAATTTTATGTCTTTCTTGAAGTGTATATTTAGCATACTTAGCTCCATGTTTGGTTTCAAAATGCCTACGTATATTGTACTCCATCACTGACACCGCCTCATAACACAAAATACAAACCGGTTTGTCTTCGCAAAGTATAAACATATATTCGCTTTCCCATCTTTCATTAAAATTTCTCCCTTCTCCATCAACTTTTCATTTGAACATTTTGATTACCAGATTCACGGATGTTGGCCTTGGGTAAAGGTGCTCCATCAGGGATGACGCTCGCCACCACATTAGAATCTAATGTTATCATTTCAGCATCTTCAATCTATCCAAACTAGGTAGGAAGTGCACCACCCTGCATCAACTTTTCCCTGGGACATTTGCTAGATTCACGGATGTTGGCCTTGGGTAGTGGTGCTCCATGCAGGCACACAGGGATGGCGCTGACACAGCCCGCTGACGATCACTCTCCTCACCACCACATGTTACGCACCATTCAGGCACACAGGGATGACGCTGACACAGCCGTCTAATGATCACTCTCCTCGCCACCACATTACGCACCATTCAGGCAAACAGGGATGACGCTGACACAGTGCGTCTTATAACAGCACAGTCCACTAAAAGATGTAAGCTTCCAAATAAATACATAAAAAATAAAAAAAAAAAACAAAAGAATACAACTTCTCTGCCATTCACTTCTTTTCAGCACTTGAGTAAGTGCTGTATGACCCATTCAGGCACACAGGGATGACACTGACACAGCCAGCCAGCTGTCCTCATCACGGGCCACATAAAACGTGCAGGTGGGCCGGATTTGACCCGCGGGCCTTGTGTTTGTCACATGTGGTTTAGAGGGTGGTAATGATGAAGCATAATTAGCAAATGGATGTGAGGCAACAAATAATTTTTCTTTAAAGCTTTTCTGCAAGTACTTTTCAAACATATTGAGCATGAAGAAACTTCTATCTAAGCCTTTTTGTAAGTTTAAACAGGATGAGGCACACAAACATCCTGTAGGAGATGTACTGCACAGATTCTGACCCCATTGTGGGGTCTTTAATGTATCAGTTGACCAGTTTAGTGGCATGCAAGAAACTGAACAATAGGTATACCATCTTTCTAATAAACTTTGTCATCTAAAAATGCCATGAGCAATGGTTTGTGGATTATTGTATGAATGGATGTCACCCAGTAATTTGCTTGAATATAGAATTATGGCTACATAAATGTGGAACATAAGGTCACATAAACATGTGGAAAAGGTACAGCAGGCCAGAGACAATCAGGAAAGTCAGTCTGCCTCAACTAATCAAATGTGGACTAGATGGAGCTACTGATGACAACAGTAACATGAAGAATGGATAATGGTCACAGACTTTGCCCAAAGTACATACAAAGTGGAAGGGAAGGCAGGAAACATCAGAGGCACCAGCAGAAAAGGGAAATATAATTAACAACATGAAAGAATTTCCCTCCAAGCTGATAGGAAATCTGTACCCAACAATCCCATGGCAGTGGGATAAGTCCATGCAGATGATCACTCTTCTGTATATTTGTTCAGTTGTTGTAATCCTATTGCATTACACTGAATTTACTCCCACTTACTTTCTGGATTAGCTTAATGAAGGTGTGGGTTATACAGTGTTTTCCTATGACTGTTTCTAAGTCAGATCACAAGGCTGAAACTTAGGTGTGCTGAATAAAGCAGAAGCAAGTAAGTAATACACAACTTACCCCATGTCATTCTTTAATACTAGTATACCAGACTCTAGCTTTCTGTAGATATACAGGTTCTAGTATAAGCACTCATTTCCCAAGCACTCAAAGACCACTGCCTTGAAACCAAGGACTTCAGCATCTTGTAACTCATACAAGCTGTTGCTCATGCTCAAACTCAGATACAAGTTCGGTCAAGCCACTGATGCACTTTACCCGAACATTTTATTCAAGTTCAAGTGAGGCAAATGTTGCAGCTGCAGAGAGGGGTTGCAAGGGGGATTGTAGATTATGGCAGGGATCAGGAAGGGGATTTAGGTTTAGGAAGCAGGAGGGGGTTTTTAGAGTTAGGGAGCAGGAAGAGAGCTTTAGGGATAGGGAGCAGCAGGAGAGATTTATAAGGGTTATGGA
The DNA here is from genome assembly GCF_019279795.1 of Protopterus annectens. Classification (NCBI taxonomy): domain Eukaryota; kingdom Metazoa; phylum Chordata; order Ceratodontiformes; family Protopteridae; genus Protopterus; species Protopterus annectens. The sequence goes on along the minus strand of NC_056733.1, from coordinate 1,619,599,853 downwards.
GAGATTGGGGAGATTAGTTTTAAAGATGGTTTAAGGATGGATGTTGGAATTATAGGCTTAAGGAGCAATCAGGGATTTTAGGGTTAGGAAGTGTAGTTTTTAGGGTCAGGGAGCAAGGACTCAGGTTAAGAACTAGAAGGGAGTTTTAGGATTAAAGTTATTGTGCTAATAAGGCTGTACTGTTTAATAGGGTTTGGTGTTGGGGGGCTAAGTATTTAGGTAAGATTGAGCTAGTGGGACGTAGAGCGCTTGGCTTTTGCATGCAAGCACTTGTAGTAGACCTATATACATTATATATTTTATATATATATATATATATATATATATATATATATATATATATATATATATATATATATATATATACAGTGGATATAAAAAGTGTACACACCCTTGTTAAAATGCCAGGTTTTTGTGATATAAAAATGAGACCACAATAAATCATTTCCAAACTTTTCCCACCTTTAATGTGACCTATAACCTGTACAATTCAATTGAAAAACAAATAAATCTGTTGGGGAAAAATATAAAAAACAAAAAATGTACAATAAGCTGGTTGCACAATTGTGCACACCTTTAAACTAATACTTTGTTGAAGCACCTTTTGCGTTAATTACAGCATTCAGTCTTCTTGGGTACACACCTGCCATCAATTAAAGAGACTCTGATTAACCCCAAATAAAGTTCAGCTGTCCTCAGTTGCCTGCTACAGCAAAAGCCGTGGTTTGCAGAGAGCTTACAAAGCATCAAAGGGATCTCATTTTTGAAAGGTATTGGTCAGGAGAAGGATGCAAAAAAATGTCCACAGCATTGGATATACCATGGAACACAGTGAAGACAGTCATCAAAAAGTGGAGAAAATATGGGACAACAGTGACATTGCAAAGAACTGGATGTCCCTCCAAAACTGATGAAAAGACAAGATGAAAAATGGTGAGGGAGGCTGCCAAGACACCTACAGTAACACTGAAGGAGCTGCAGGAATTTGTACTGGTTGTGTACTACATGTGACTACAATCTCCCATATTCTCCATATGTCTAGCCTATGGGGTAGGGTTGCAAGATGGAAGCCTTTTCTTACACAGAAAAACATCCAAGCCTGGCTAAAATTTGCAAAACAATACATCAAGCCTCCCAAAAGTATGTGAGGAAGTGTGTTATGCTCTGATGAGACCAAGGTTGAACTTTTTGGCCACAATTCCGAAAGATAAATCTGGCGCAAAAACAATACTTTGCATCACCAAAAGAACACCATCCCCACGGTGAAGCATGGTGGTCGCAGTATCATGCTTTGGGGTTGCTTTTCTTCAGCTGGAACTGGGGCTTTAGTCAAGGTGGAGGGAATTATGAATAGTTCCAAATATCAGTCACTTTTGGCCCAAAACCTCCAGGCGTCTGCTAGAAAGCTGAAGAATGAAGAGGAATTTCACCTTTCAACACGACAATGACCCCAACCATATATTCAAATCAGCAAAAGAATAGCTTCACCAGAAGAAAAATAAAGTTTTGGAATGGCCCAGCCAGAGCCCCGACCTAAATCCAATAGAAAATCTGTGGGGTGACCTGAAGAGGGATATGTACAAGAGATGCCCTCGCAATCTGACATATTTGGAGTGCTTTTGCAAGGAAGAGTGGGCAAAGATTGTCAAGTCAAGATGTGCCATGCTGATAGACTCCTACCCAAAAAGGTGTTTCATCAAAGTATTAGTGTACTGCCAATCATTAGTGGACCGGAGTTCCGCTGTGGCGACCCCTAACCGGGAAAAGCCGAAAGACACAAACAAATTAGTGTAAGGGTGTGCACACTTTTGCAACCAGCTTATTGTACGTTTTTATTTTTTATATGTTTCCCCTAACAGATTTGTTTGTTTTTCAATTGAATTGTACAGGTTATAGGTTATATTAAAGGTGGGAAAAGTTTTGAAATGATTTGTTGTGATCTCATTTTTTTTATATCACAAAAACCTGGCATTTTAACAGGGGTGTGTACATGTTTTATAGCCACTGTATATATAGGTTTACTATGGGTTTTAGCATTTGGGAAAATGTTGAATCACTAAATCATGCAACTAGGTCACAAGATGAGAATGCTGCTGCCCACTTGTTCAAATACCCAGGCTTGCCTCCTCTTCTAGACCCATGTTTGCACTTGTTCCTGTGTCTGTGCAGGTAAGGAGATTCGATGATCAACATTGTTCGAACAAGTGGGCATCAGCATTCTTGTCTTGCAACCTTCTGTTTACATGATTTAGAGATTCACATTGTAACAATTGTTAAAACCATAGTAAACATATATAGCCTGAAACACTACACAATTCTTTGCTACCCCCCCCAACTATATATATCAACTCCAGGGTCGCACAACATTGGGGAGGGGGCAAATCTCTGTTAAGTGCCTTGAATACTGGTTGTCGACCAAATGAATTTCGATCAAATGGTCTGTCGATCTTCTTTAGTAGACCCATATATATATATGAATTATTTATTGCATACATACATTTTGGGTAAAGATTTACTTTAAGATTTGTTGAGTATGTTTATTTCTTTTATGACATATTTTATTGCACTTCTTTTTTTAACTTTTTAGGTTACTAGTGTGAGTTTTAAACTGCAAAAACACTAACTCATTTGGCTTTAACCTGCTTAATTGTGTTTTATTTTCACAATTCTGTTTTCAAGACTCTTTGTATAAGTCTGTTGCTATGCCTACAGTCAACACACTGAAGGAAAGTAAACTTTTCAAGACTCTTATTTTACTTCCTTCTTTTTCTGATGCAACTAGTAAATTTTTAAATACTTCTAAGAGTACAGTGATTTCAGTAGTGATTTCAGAACTATTTGTCTACGTTTTGCAGCAGACTTTGCAAAGTGTTTCCCACTTCCTGAATATATATTCTATTATCTTTAAAATAGTTATTGACTTTTTATATGCATAAAACATCTTAGCTGTGAGCTGCCCTTGAAAGTGAACTCCTGATAATTGGTGCAGCACTCGAATATAAATCCCAGGTGCACTGTTTTCATGGCTGTTCTGTTACTTCTTGTTTCAGTCCAGCTAATAATGTCTTTTACACAAAGTCAGAGTGAGGCAAGGCGTACTTTCACACTTTCCTTCTTTAGATTGTATGCTTCGCAAACGCAGACTTGACCCTAAGTAGTATGGTGAAAGGTTTGGGGAAGCAGAAGTTATAGGAAATTTGTCCTCTGAATTTTAAACTAGTTACTTCTTATCCTTTGTTTTGTGATACTAGTTTCAGACTCAGTTTTATTGTAAGACTGTCCATTTGCTACCTCTCTGCATAAACAAAAACATCAGGCCTTCCTGAGTTTGTAAAACTAATCATTGTCCTGAAATGTACTTTACAAAAGTGCAGTGAAATTAAAACGGACTATCTTGGAATTGTTAATTACTTTGTTGAAAGTTATTTATAGGGCTCTGTTTTAATTTCTAAAATGAGTAACTAGAGCTTGTTACAGTTTTTTTCTACTAGTTTATGCAGGTAGGTCTTATTATCCTGTACATCATTCAAAATTTTCCACGAGGTAGAAGTGTCTGCTGACTGATGTTTTTTACACTGCATGGTATAATTAAACAATGTACTTGGTATGAGAAAGAGTTGTGGTTGGATTTCATCCCAGCTGTCTTTAGGGTGAAACTTGAAGGATCAAATACTAGTCTAGGTGGGTGGAGAGTAAATTAAAAACAGAAGTCTCATTCCCATCCTAGGTATAATCTGAGTCGTTCTATGTTTCAGGTAAATGTTGCTGTTTTTATTTTTTTAATCCAAGTTGTGCAAGTACAGAGTATGTATAAATACATAAGAAGTAACCATATGACTCAGACACTAATGTATGCTGTTGTGCTTACTAATTTGAAGTTTGTTTCAGTGAAAAAAAGTGTAACTGTGTCATACCATTATCTTAGTGAATGTTATTGCTAAGTATTTTCTGGTGTATTATGCTTAATTATTAAATCACTAGTGCACATTCATCATCTCCAAATATCACCCACGTAGGTGACACTGACATAAAAAGTCAACAGCATTAAGAATGGGTTGCCAAGTATATCTAAACTGAATGTGTTTGGACCAGTCATCTGGCAGTCTGAGAAAACTTTGCTTGAGATGTTGATTTGACTAAGGCTATTTCACACCCCAAAGTTTATCTCAGCCCATTTTATGTTAGTCCTCACTAACTTGGATCACATACATTAGTTTAACTGTCATTTATTTTGTGGGTGGAATTCATATTCCAACAATTCACAGATGTTTAAAGGGAATCTGTGACTCTCACCACTATGTTTATATTCAAATGAGCAAAGCACAAAATAGTGTTGCAGATTTCTGAAATGGTCAGCCTTGAGATGGAACATCCAGTCCACTTTTGGACATCTGAAGTGGCATAAACTGATAAGAAATAGATGTAGTTACATGCTGAAAAAATCCATATGTAGATAACGACACGAATACTAGCATAGATTTTTGTCAATGACCCCAGATTTCTTGAACGTTTCCATACGATCTTGCACTGAGCTCTGTTCAGCTTTGCTCTCATTTCTGCCTGCAAATCCTGATATGTTATGACTTTGTGTCTCTCTCTCTCTACACAAGACACTGTAGTCCCTGAGTGTAGTGATTTCAATGATCAATGCTACTTTTGTCTTCTTTTTATGGACCACTATAGTTTTCTCGCATCTATCTTTTGAACTGTTGGTAATGGATGATCCCATGTGACGTAGACTTCATCATATTCTATCATGACTTGTGGCTCATGTTTCCAGTGTTTTTCAGCTACTTCAGTACCATAATGTTTACCCAATCCCCAGTGCAACAGTCTTGCCACATTATTATGCCTTTCGGTCGGTATACAGTCCTTCTGCCATTAGAATCTCACAACCAGGAATGAGATGTGCGACTGTTTCCAATTCAGTTTTACAAAACCTACATTTGTCTGTTTCTCCCACATGTTCAACGGACTTTGTAAACCAACGTGTGCGTAGCCCACTATCTTGGACTGCCAATATTAACCTTTCATCTTTTGGTTTGAATTCACCTTTTCTTAACCATTCCTGCATTCAGTCCTGATCAACATGAGGTTCTTCCAGAAGTTTTCTATACTTGCAACTATATTTATGCATTTTCCACGTTTCTTGCCTTCTCATCTGATCCTTCACCTTATAATCTTTCTTTTGTTTTTTGGCACATTCAGTATCTTCCTGATTTTTATCTACTTCTGGTTTGATTTCCATTCATGCTTGACATCGATATGCTTCTGCTTGACTAAGCAGGGAAGTCATTTTAGATTTATTGTTCTCATGTTTCAAAACTTTCAGTACGTTTGGGTCCTGTGAGGTCAGCAGATATGTGTGCAGTCCCATGATTGCAGATCTATACACATAATCTATTTCAAGGAGGCCCATACCTCCTTCGGAGCCGGGAATATATAATCTTGGTATTAACTGATTTTTATAAATCATTTGGTGAGCATGAAGCATACTTCTTCCTTTCCTATCTAATCTATCCAACATGTCTTGGGGCCAGTCAAGGCACACCAAAACTGTAAGTTAGGACAGGAAGCAAATTGGTTTATAGCTTGAATTTTGATCCTAGACGTTAGTGCTGCTTTCAGGATTAATTTAAGTCTTCTAAAAAATTCCTTACTCAGTTTTATTCTCATTTGTTGATGTTTTATTGTTGATTCTTCATCACCTCACAAATATTTATATGCTCCCTCTTGCTCAAGTTCTTTTATAACACATTATTGTCCCAAACTGATGTTTTCTTGGTGCTGCAGTTTTCCTGCCTTAAAGGTTGCTTTTGCACACTTATCAAAACCAAATGACATTCTTATATCATCTGAAAAAGTTTTGACTACTTGCAGTTGTGCTTTCAGTTCTTCATCTGATAAGCTATACAGTCTTATATCATTGACAAAGATCTAGGAGCCAAAATATAGCCATGGCTTAATCTGTTAAGTAGACAGCTTAATGGGTTAAGGGCAAGACAGAATAGCAGAGGTGAGAGGGAGTCATCCTGGAATATCCCCATTTGGATTTTTATCCCTGGAATAATAATTTGTGCTTTATCATGGCTTAATTGCAAAGTGTCTGCCATTGTTTCATGGCCACTGTAATGTAGTTGATCAGTATAGGATGTATGTTTTACATTTTAAACACTCTTTTATCCATGAATGTGGGATACTATCAAATATTTTTTGTAGTCAGTCCATGCCATAATTAGATTCTTCCCCTTCTTACAGTTCTCCATTATGACTTTATTTAGCAACAGATGATCCTTTGTTTCATATGACTTTCATTTAGTGCTCTTTTGTTCTATTGCCATGATTGAGTTTTCTTCTAAATGACTATAAACTCTGTCGGCATCAATTCTGGTGTATAGTTTATACGTAGCTGGAAAGCAAGTTATTGGTCTATAATTCAAATGAAAAACACCATGTAGCCAATATCCTTCAACCTCAAACCACACTTTAATGATATACAAACATGAAATAAGTTAATTATTTATCAAGGGGCGAGGATAACAATGAAAGCTTGTTACAACTTATTTTGAATCTAACGAACAAAGTATCTGAACTTCAGGAAGCAGTGGTCCATTTGCAAAATCCTCCACTTCCTGTTTCCGGTGGCGAGAACGCACTTGCACAAAGGGAAGCAAGAGATGCTTCTCACGGCGCTGTTAGTAGACTTAATTTGAGTCAGCGCAATCAAGAAATAATCGATGTAACTAGAACAACGAGCAATGGGAACTCTAACAGGGGTGGAAACTGTGGATTTAATCAAAATTACGATCGCTTGTGTGATTGGAAAAAGGCGGACTATGTTTTTTTTAAAAATGGTAACGCTGAAGTTTCAGACACCTTGGACTCTAGGTTAGTATCACTTGAGTCTAAACTGTACAAAGTTCGGGGTTTACAGTGTGATAACGCGTATCTCAAAGAATGTATTGATAAAAAAAGAGTGCCGAAGGATTGTGTGTTTTTAAATTTCCAAATGGCTTAAAGAAGGGGCAACCAGAAGTGTGTGAACTGTTGGAAATGTTCGACAGGCATGGTATGGAACTGTTGGACTTTATTATTAAAATCAACAGTAAAAGGATAGATGAACTTTTAAAAGACATTGATGAATTTAACAATTGTATTTTGAATGATGTAAATTTTAACAAAATTAATTTTAGGTATAATAATATGTTTGATAAAGTGGAACATGATGTGGGTATTAATATTGAGAGAAAAAAGAAAAAACTGCTCCGGGATGAATATGAATATAAACACAATATTGCATACCCTTTGCCTAAGGCATATTGTGATGGTGAGGATATTGTTGGGAATTCTCAGGTTAATGATGGAGTACCTAGAAGGTCAGTGCCTGGGGACAGACAGGGGGGTGGGAGTAACACATATGATTTAGAATTTCCCCCATTAAGAAGGTCTGCTAGACTACAACACAAAAATAGTTTTAGAGAGGACCAAATGCTGAATAGAACACAAAAAACATAAAAATAGTATTCTATTCATCATTTAAAACAAAATAAACATATTTAAACGCATATATAAACATACAAAACATCACGATAAAAATATATTTTAATCAATTATATTTTAATAGACTAGTGTTTATAGGAGTGTGCTGCTAAGAAAGGTTTCAAAGTAACCTTTTCATTAAGTCCACGTCTCTTATGTCCCTGAAGTCTAATAATCCATCTATTCTCACATTCTTCAGTGTGATTTTTTATATTACCCAACCTATTTGTTCTTTTTACTAACTGCAATACACTAAATTTAAATGAGTGTGATGTATCCAAGTTAGTAAAAAGAACAAATAGGTTGGGTAATATAAAAAAATCACACTGAAGAATGTGAGAATAGATAGATTATTAGACTTCAGGGACATAAGGGACGTGGACTTAATGAAAAGGTTACTTTGAAACCTTTCTTAGCAGCACACCCCTATAAACACTAGTCTATTAAAATATATTTTTATCGTGATGTTTTATATGTTTATATATGCGTTTAAATATGTTTATTTTGTTTTAAATGATGAATAGAATACTATTTTTATGTTTTCTGTGTTCTATTCAGCGTTTTATATATTTTATTTGTTGCAACAGGTGATGATATTGTAACAACTTTGATTGGTTGTTTTACATTGATGAGTGTATTTAAATGGAGTGTTTTAGAGTGTAACTGTTTTGAAGTCTGAGGAAGTGTTTGGAAGAACGTGAAAGCACTTACTGATACTGCAGTCAATAAAAGAGTTTTTCGAATTGGCCGTGGTGAGCCTCATCTGTTTTGTTTCTTCATATGTAAGATCTTGGTTAAATACAAATGTCTTTTATGATTCCAATATGATCATGACCTTTCGAGGTTTGTATTCAGACAACTTCACGTTGCAATAATAGTCGAAGAGGCTGACTGGTTTTGCCGCAGTATACCTTTTGCAAATGATGTTAGAGTTTTGACTACTTCATTGCTTTTTGCGATTGGCACTAACAAACATTTGTCGACTGGACGAGTTGTTCATGTTTGTCTTAACATCAGTTATTGAGTGGGTGAACCAAGCGTTTGGTCACGAGGAATGTTTTGAAGATTCAGTAACTTAAAGGAACACTACGTGTTTCTATGCTTGTTTCCTCATTTCAGAAATGTTTTTCTTCCCTATCTTTTGAATGTAACACTGTAAAATATGACAAATTCTACATTTAATCATGATTTCAATCATTTCTTTTATCGCCCAGTCCTACATCTCTGGTACTGTGAGCCATTTAAAAAAAAAGAATCATCTCGCAGAGCTATACCTAGTGTATGGGCGCTGAAATGGCTCTGTAATAACACCCTTCATTATCTTCCACCTTTTCCAGTTTCTAACAGAGGACCGCCCACAGACCACCTTCCTTCAGTTCTTTTGTCCAGGAAACGCCCCTTCAATTATCTATGCAGCAGTTTCTGCTTCTCTAACCAATAAAAGTGCAATGCTGGGTATTTGCGGGAACTATTCCGTTTATCATAGTTGCCGGACGGGTCTATTTTATTGTGGGATTACTATTCTGCTTCTTCAGGAACTACTGTTGTGAAGACAAGAATATCTTTTCTTTTTTTACAGGTATGTGCATCTTCACTGTCCGATTGTTTTTTCTAAATTAGTAGTAATGCTCAACATTTATTGTGTTTTGTTTTGGTCATGTGTCCTAGCCATTATTTTGGCATTATTTCCAGGAAGCGCCAGATAAGAGAATGTGCGTTTTTATTTCATTTCTGGTACTTTCAGTTTATTTCCAAAGAACTCGGAGTCTCAGCAGTGTTTGTGATTTTCTGTTTTATTCATAAGTGCAGACAGTGCTTGTGTGACTGAAGGATTGTGCGTATGAAACACCGTGTGCTATTGGCAATGTTTCACTAGTTTTTTGTTTTTCCTCCGTGCTTCCAGCTTTACTTTAAATGTCTTGCAATGATGTTTGTTTGTTTGTGTCTTTCGGCTTATCCTAGTTAAGGGTCGCTACAGCGAAACTCCGGTCCGCTAATGATTGATAGTGGATTTTTATGTCCCGAGGTACTAGCTCTACCGCGCAACCTTGCATCGGAGGTCCGGTTATGTCAGTACACTAGCCTTCGTCATTACTATGTATTTTAGTGCATTTTCATCAGGTTCAAATCTGTGTGATTTATCTTATATATGCCAAGTATTGACTGCATTACTGTTATGGCTGCCTCCTGTCAGTGTGCACTAAATCTCTATTAAATTTCTCTAAATAAGTCTAGGGCAGTTTGTTTTCAGAATTACACATGGAACAGTAATGTATTTCAGAAGAAAAGTGCCATAAAATCTGACATCAGGAAATTTTGAGATACTGCTGATAGCGAAAATTGTGTTTGATAAGTTTTTAATGTATATGGACAGGACAAGTTTAATGCAGTGTTAAGAATGGTTGTCAGGCGTGCCTTGTACGGAAATGCAGCATTATACCTGTTAAACTGTGGGGTTAAACCCAGCACGTGCAACTGTCTCTATAAAACACTTTAAGACAATTTAAAAGTGAAGAAAAATAGTTTTATTGACCTTTAAAATGGCGTTTTTATATTCGGTGGTGTAACGTTATTTAAACTGTTAGTCTCGTTACTTGTGATTGTTTCCCTTTTCAGATTAGAAGCAGAGCTGTATTTGCCAGTCCTGCTTTAAGAGTTTGAGTTAAGATTTACATTTTTGTGTTTTAAGGATTCATTCCATACTCTTTTCAAGATATGTTTCAAAGAAGAAACAAACAGCCCTGATGTAATCTGTGCAGTAGCATTGATGCGGTCCAATCATAAAAATGCTATAGTGAGAAAGATAATGTTCTTAAGTTCGAAAAAAATTACAAAATCATGCACCCATTGCGTACAAAAGCAGGCAGTGAATAAGGGTCTATGTCTTGTACTGTATAGATCTAAGGAAGTTGTGAAACACACCCCATACACTTGCAGTACAACCCCAGCTTATGTATACTTATGTCACACACGTGTATCTGTATGTAATGTAACACATACAACTCCATAATTCCTTGCTCTGTCTTTAAATAGATATGCATACCTTGCTGTATCAAAACAAAGCAAATGAATATGAACAGAGATTTAATCTTTGGGCCCAAGCCTTGGTCAACCACCTAAACTGTTATCAGATTCTGGAGTTCTGGCTTGGGTTTGCAAATGGTGTTGCCCCTTGGGTCTCCTTGGGAGCAGTGATGCCTTATTCCCCAGATGGTGACGTGCCATCCTAGAAGGCAGGGCATATCTTCTGAAGGGGAGATATTTACCTTTGTTAATAGTGGAATTTTTAATAGGGGCTGAGGAATCTCTCTGGTAGGGAACTCCTAGAATGGTAGAGCAACTATATTAAAGAAACAAGCTAACTTGGTATGGAGGTACAAAATTACGCCAATTGAGGTAATGGTCACATAAAAGCAAGTGCAGGAATGGCCTACCAAACTATACTCTATCTTCATGCTGTTGGAACTACCATTGCAAAATGCACTGTGAAGTTGTTGCAGAGGTTAGATGTCTGTAGTTGTGTGTATCTGTACAAAAATGTCTTGCCAAAGTCATGCTCTGAAAATACACCCATATGATATGAATGACAGTCAGCTTTTATGATTGTTTTTATATAGCATAGTAAATATTTGCCTTTTTTTATAACTTGCACTGCAGTGTCCTTGTTTTCTGCATTTTTAGGGTCCTTGCGTGTCTTATTGAATTAACAAGAACAAATTAATTTTGCTAGCCACCTGAACTTCATAGTGGTTATAGAAAAGTTGATGGGATCAAAGCGATATATGCCATGCCCTATATTTAAGCATGCATGCATATGTTGAAAATAGGGCACAAATAGTCAGCTTCATTTTACC
>NC_056733.1:1619542023-1619587960 GCF_019279795.1 Protopterus annectens | reverse complement strand
TATTGCATTTGTTTTTAGGCATGTGTTAAGATGGCAGAATGATACATTAAAATTAATAGTAAAAAAAAAAAAAAAACTCACAATGTTTCATTTTGTCATGCTGTAGTGTACATGAAAAAGACGTCTTCAATTTTCTTTGTTTTTGCTGTCTGATGTCTATTTATATATCCCCATGAAACTTTGTCCTTTGTCTTTATAACTTAACAATTTAAGCTTAAGAAAATGTGATTTTGAAATTTCTAGAACTCTGTTTATTTGTATTGTCTTGTTTACAGGTAATTAACACACAAGGCAATAAAGACAATTATCAATAGTTAGTGATACGTATTACGTTACGTGTGCAAAACAATGTAAAATAACACTAACAAACTATGTACAGTCATGCTAAATATCAAATTTAATCAAATAAACAATAACAATGAAATTTTAATGCCCAGATATTGTATAGATGAAAAGAAAAACAGAGAAAGTATTATAGCAAGTATGAATAGCTCAAAAGCCGAACTCAAGTATCAAGAAAAGAAGCTGTGTTTTATTGTAGAATGTGATAAAGTAATATATTCCAGAATTTCTGTCTGATGCTCAGTGTGCACTAAATATGGTTGTCTTGAAAAGTTATCATGTTATTAATAGGCCAGACTTGTAAACCACCTTGTTTCCCACAGTTTGAGGCATCAAAAAGAGTTGCACACATGCATACTGTTAAATTTATTATCCTGTGTTACACAGTTCAGGATGCAAAACTGAAAATGAAGAAAGGAGACTGCTGCTTGCTACTCTTCTATTTAACAGGATTTGTTGCTTGTCTTGAACAGTTAAAACTGAAATTCAAAACTTATATATGTATAAAATAAACAGAAATGGGCTGGTGTCCTAGAAGTCATAGAAATTATGAAAATCCAGTTTAAGAAATCCGGTACAAACTAGAATCATCCTTTCAGAAAGAAACTCCCTTCTCGGGAAAAGGGATAGTAAACTGATAGATGTGATGCAGCTGCGGTTCAGAAGTGATTTAACTGTCAAAAGATATTCCTGGAATTTCATCTGGTTAATAAATGCTTTTTTGCTATGCTATAGTCTTGTATTGTAATATTTGTTTGCGTGTGTGTGTGTGTGTGTGTGTGTGTATGAAGACCTACATGTATAACTATATCTATTTATAGGTAGAGAAACACATGTATTTTGGATGAGCAAGAGGGTAAGTTTTGAAAGTTGTTTATTCAATTTGATCTGATACTTTTAAATAGAAGAGCTAAACTATCATGTGACTGTACTCTTTCTGGTGGAACTTATTAGCTGGGGCTTCAGTAGGATTACTTGATCTTTCTTGTTTGAGCTCTGAATATTGAGTAATATGGAGAATTACATTACTCTTGCATTTAGTTAAGGTAAATAGTTTCTGCCAGAGTGGTTAATGGAATCATTGCCTAAGCACATTTCATCAGTTATGTTACAATGAATGATTTGTGTAAGCCCTGGAATTTCCTAGAGACTTGCAAAAATGCATGGTATTATGAGTGGCTCTGCTTATGAAATTCAAACGAATAGTGGTTCTTAAGATGCCAATACCCACAAGTGATTAATACTGTGAAACATAATGCTATACATAATCCTTGTGTTAAGCTAAAACTGAGCCCTAAGTTTTAAAATGGTGATTTGCTGTTTTTTTTTTTTTTTTTAATATAAGGTTTGCAACTGCAGTACTTAGAAAGAGTTCAACTTTGAAAGGGCATTGATGTTTTGTCAGGCTCGGCTGAGTCCTTTAAAATAGAGTAGTGCCAGCTATTGTAGGCATATTGATACTATTTTTCAATGTATTAGCAAGGTAAGCAACATTCATTATGCATAAGGCCATTGACCAGATTAGAAAATTTATTTATTTTACATTTGTTTACCGGGATGGTCTGACTGGGCTTAGGAGCCCATTTTCAGTGGAGGCCCGGGGAGAAAAGCTCCAGTAACAACTATAGTAAATAGCAAAGACATTCAATTTAGAACAGTAATTACAATAAACACAGTGAAAAAAAACATAAGTAATCAAGTATTAATACATAACAGAAACATACTAAATTAAGTATATAATCGATGCAGGTGCAATGTCTGCAAATTTTACAGTGCATCTAGTATTAGGGAAGGATAAGTTTTACTCCTATAACAGAGTAAATATGAGGTGCCAAATGACCAGAAAGAAGAGAAAAAAATAGTAAGAGGTTTGAGTGAAGGAAATGTGAAGTAAGAGTGATGGGAGAAAAACTTATTCAGGGGGTGATACAGGGACAGAGCCATTTATTGTTTAGGTGCTGTTTAAGAAGGAGTTTAAATTTGGAGGTACTGCGGGTATTAAGTATATGTTTGGGAATGCAGTTCCATATATTTGCAATTTGATTTGCGAATAAGGAGTCACCAAAAGAGTTGTTAGATTTATTGACTTTCAGAAGTAGTTTGTTGGAGACTTTATACATGGAAATTTTTACATAGATCTTTTTATACACCTTTGATGATGAATAAAATTAATAATAAAGATAATCTATGTAAGAGATAAATTAATGCTGACTGGGCTCATATGTTTTATGACTGTATGAAGTTGGAAGTCAATTCATGAATTTTTCAGGCTCTTTTACAGATAATTTCATTATTTCTAAGTCTCTTATATTATTAAAAGATTAAGCTTCCCTTGTTATGGTCTATCCTAGCAGTGGCTAGGAAAATAATAACTAGAAATTGGATTTCAGATACACCTCCTTCGTTCAATGAATTTAAAAATGTTATGAATATAATGTGTCATATGGAAATAAGCACAATTAGAATGAGAACAACTAGAAAAACATCACATTATATTGTATGGGATAATTTACAAAATTTGTTAAAAAAATTCTAATTTCAATAGCACAGTATTTTAGTTTAATTAATTGATCTGATTGTAGTGGATGTCTTTGTAAGTACTTTAGTTGTTTTGTTGAATATTATAATAATACCTATTTTTAATTATTTGTATAAAATTGTTATGATATTTTTCTTATATGTTAAAACAATAAACTTGTTTTGAAAAAAAAAAAAGAAGTAGTTTGTTGGATGAGCACAGGGTAACGGTGGAGTTATATGGTAGAACAAGAAGAGCTGGACAGACTTCAGGTTGATGTATGATGTGAGCAATTGTAAGTTGGTTAAGTGATAGTAGGTTTGGTAGCTCGAGCCAGTGTAGCTATTTCAGGGCTGTGCAGTGATGTGTTCTATTATGGAGGCCAGCAGCAAAATGAGGTATTTTGTGGTAGCATATCTCTGGTTTGGACAGTTCAGATTTTTTAAGATTAGTGAACATAGGGGAGGCATACAGCAGTGTGGACAGAAGGTGTGTTCTCACTATGGCTTGTCCAGTGGAAGGGGTGAGGAATGTTCTCGACCTATATAAACAGCCAGGTTTAATATGTACTTTTTTGTATTAAGGGTTATGTGCTTGTCATATTTTAGGGAGGTGTCTATTGTGACACCTAGTGCTGTTACTAGTTAAATTTTAGTGTCATTGGAAGAAAGGATAGAAAGTGGAGTAGTGGGCTCTGAGGATTTTTTAGTAGATAATGTCATTAGTTTTGTCTTGTTAAGGTTTAGTATGAGATGACTTTCTCTGAGATACTGCTCTATGCCTGTGAAAGCTTTCTGGGTTTTACATAGGAGTTTGGGCTGTGCAGATGACTGTGGAGTCATCTGCATACTGCATTATAGTAGCATGTGTGGAAGCAGAAATAAGTTTGTAAAGACAGAAAAGAGTAAAGGCCCAAGAACTGAGCCTTGTGGAACTCCTACAGTAACAGGCAGTAGGGTAGAGATTTCATCTTTCCACTTGACCGCTTGTTGTCGGTTGGACAGATACCTGTGAAGCCAAGTGATGGATGATAGTGAGAGATGAATGGATGATAATTCTTGAAGTAGTTTTTGATGGGAAACCGTGTCTAATGCTTTTGACATATCCAAGAAAATAAACAAGAGAAGGTTGTTACTATTTTTGTGGTGGTTGATGGAATCTGTTGAACTTAATAGGGCAGTTGTGGTACTGTGTTTTGGTCTAAAACCGTGCTGGGAATTGGAGAGAAGATTGTTTTGTAGTAGATAAGCCAGTAGTTGAGAATGTATGCACTTTTCTAGTATTTTGCTAAGGGGGGAAGAGTATGATAATGGGTCTATAGTTGGATAGTTCTGTGGCTGGACCACCCTTGTGCAGAGGAATGATGTGGCAGAGTTTCCAGAGTACCGGTACATATTGTTGAGTAGTGGGAGTGATTTAATAAGTAAGGAGATTGGATATGAGATGGAGTCAGCTACTAGTTTAAGAAATTTGTTTGGGAGTATATCTACTGCATGTGTAGTAAGTTTTAATTGAAGAAGGATTTTTTTAATGTAAATGGTCTGGACGCGCTGAAATGAGAAGGTAGCAGACTGATGGATAGGAGTTATGGTTACTGTTGTTTAGTAAGGCTTGAATGGAGTTAATAAAGTGCGAGTTAAATTGGGCAGCTATGCTTATGTTGGAATTTGGGATGGTTGGGGAGGAGGTAGGGATTTGTCCAGGATTTAAGAATTGTTTTATGGAGTCCCAGAATTTCTGAGAGTTGTTTTTATTGGATCAGGGTATAGTATGACCGTTTATCAGAGCAAATTTGTTTTTTGGCTAGATTACATAGTTGGTAGAAGTTGTGGAGGGAATCTTAGGGTTTTGCTGAATGATTGTGTAGCCATGCTCTGTCTCTTTTTTTATTTCATTGTGTTTCTGGCATCCGTTTTTAACCATTGAGTTGGTATGAGTTTGCAACGTACTTTTCTAATAGGGCTAGAGAGTTTAGGATGCTTAAAAATGAGTTGTTGAAGAATTCATCAGCCTCATTGAGGTGAATGTGTCTTAAGGAGGACCAATGGTGATGTTTTAAGAGGGAATTTAAGGTTTCTATGGAGAAGTGTTTTTTTTTTGTGCAGATATGCCTATAGATAGTGGTTTTGGTTGAGTGTGTTTTTTTGCCTAAGTATGTAGGTGGGAGAATGATCACTAAGGGAGTCAGGGAGGCAGCCAAACTGTGAACAAAGGTGTGGATGACTGGAGAGAATCCAGCGTAGTGTGGAATGTTTATTATTGTGTTTGTCAGTTCTGCTAGGTGTGGAGATTAGTTGGGAAAAAACAAAGAGGTTGATATGCTTTACTGGATTTATTTATGGAGGCGCATGTAGAACATCAAGATTAAAGTCATCTAAGTGGTGGGGCAGTGTCTAGATGCTGCAGGGTAAGGTTGCTCTTGTATATGATTGCTAAGCTGCCCACTGCGCTTGTGTATTCTGTAAGCTATGAATATTATATCCTTGGGGCAAGAATTCTTTCTTTATTGTGGTTCATTAGCCAAGTTTCAGTAAGTATTGCTATGTCTGGGGAGTATAGTGACAGGACTGCTTGGAATTCGGGTATTTTGTTTAGAATACGTCTGAGGTTAATGTTTAAGATTAATTGGTCAGCGCAAGCACATGTGAAGGAAAAAGAGTTTAACAAGGCTGAGTTTTGTTTGTGGTGGTATGTCTGAATCTGTGGCTCAGGGCCTGGATTTGGATGAATGTCCCCACCGAGATTAAGTAGAGAGGACTTGAGTAAGAAAATATGTGAAAGCTTGATGGTGAGCTTGGGTTACTTGCGTAGAATATCTGAGGGTATTTGAATGGAAATAAAAAAATAAATAAAATCAGAGTTATTCCAGTGTGACTATAGTGATGTTGTTTAGATCCTATGTTCATTCTCTAATATATCTCTTCTAACTGTACTTAAAATGTTTATAGGCTCTGCCTGTAACTCTGTACATGTGTGGTATTTTAACTGCCAGCTACTGGGGCTTCCTTTTTAGTGACAGTGAATGTTGCTTCCAATAATGTTTTAGAGCTGTGCACCACATACAGATAATGTTTGGGACATATTCCAGATCAAAAGAGCATTCAAACTGGCATATTTAATGGATCAGTATGGTGAAGAACTAGAAGTAGTGTGTTTTAGATTACATCTTCATATTTTATACGGTACTAATGTCATTGTGTTACTGTAGACCGTAGATGTTTGGCATTATTTATAAGTAGTTATATACCAGAATGGTTTAGTCTGATGGGGGTAGACAAACTAATGTGATTTTCTTCTTCATATAGTTTCATAGGTGTTATACTAGGTTAGATACCACCAGGGCCTTTATAAGTCTAGCCATGCAACCCAGCCCAGTTGTGTCCCTATGTATCATGGGTGTTAATTAGGAGAAGGTCTGTTAAGAAGTTTCTAGAGGTTATGGGGGGAGTAGGTTACTTTGGGCTTTGCTGTCTGCCTCTGTCTATCAGAGACATGGTAGCCAGACCCTGGGTGAATTTCCGATTTCCCATCCATTTGTCTAGGTTACGCTTATGGATATTTCTGACCTCATAAATCTAGACATTGTTAATTTTAGTCTTTTGTTGTTGAATTTGCCCATGCCACCTCAGTAAGTATAAAAATGTCACACCTGGATTCCTCAAGGCTTGATGCTAGATTCTCTTCTCTTTTTTGTATTTATTTATCTAATCTCTAAGTCACTATCCAGGTCTTTCGTTAGCAAAATTTGCTGAGAATTGTAAACCTGGGTTTGTTAGTCAAACACCTATAGTTGTGAATGTATCCGAAGATTGGCTGGACCATGCAAACAACTGTTGCAAGAATAGTGCCCTCTAAATACCAAGAAATGTAGTTTAGTCCATACTGGTAAAGAAATTGTTCTGTTTAAAGAAATAAGGTAGACAACAACAAGCAGTCTCCATTTTATGAATAAAGTGTTTTTGAAGTAATACTGTTTACTGATATGAAAAGGGGATGTCGTAAAAAAAGCTCTGAATGTACATTATATGGAATTTTTTTTTTATTATAGTTTTCCTTTTTCTAAAAATTTTCAATATGCATACAAAAGAGAAAGATAAACCAAAAAAAAAACAAACAAA
Source organism: Protopterus annectens (assembly GCF_019279795.1). Classification (NCBI taxonomy): domain Eukaryota; kingdom Metazoa; phylum Chordata; order Ceratodontiformes; family Protopteridae; genus Protopterus; species Protopterus annectens. The sequence continues at coordinate 1,619,580,982 of NC_056733.1, read as the reverse complement.
CAAGCAAGTAGTCCACCAGATAGCAAAAAGTTAACAAAAACTTGTACAGTGATTGCACAGAGCATAAAAAACAAGAGCAAATTAGCATACGTCCATAGTAATGTGATTTAAACTTTTTGATATTTCCAGTCTGTGAATCTTTTTTTCTTGAACTTGGGGGATGGCTTGTAAGCATTTAAAAACTTAGTTATATAGGAGGAAGATCTTGTCTAGGAAGCCTGTTGTAGGTATCCTTAAATCTTATCTGATTTATATGTCTCAAATAATAAAAACTGTAGCACACTTAAAATGTGATTTTCTGCTGCTAATTGCTCTGAACAAAAGTTCACAGAAGCACATTTTGTGCTTGCTTGTAATGCCCATTGCCTAGTACACATATACAGCCATGGGCACTGCAATTGCAAATCATGGACATTTAGCTGGAGACAAAGAGAAAGAAGGTTTAGGGCAAAAAGAGGGACCAAAATAATTTGCAACAAGGTAGCCTATTATAAAAAAAAAGGAACTTGCAAATTATTCAGTCTGCACGGTACTAGTGCTGTTAATGAGGGTCAACAGGGAAAAGGAACATTAAGGAACTGAATTGAAGAAGAAAGTACATGAGAAAATTGCAGTCTTAAGAGTGATGCTTACATTAAGGGTACAGGCAACACATGCAGTACTTCAAGCACTGCTCGGAACAAATTAATGCAGCTTAACACACTGGAAAAAGAACTTGGTAATTTGTTGATATAGATGGCTCATTACTGTGTCTTTAATACAAATGCTTCAGTTTTGTATATATTATCTGTAACCAATGTGTAACCAATAGAGTAGCAGGGGTGGGGCGAAGGAGGCAAACTCCCTGGACACAAAGTGTTAAAGGGCATGATCCGAGAGTTCCTTAAGCTTTCTATGTACTGAAATGCAAGTATGAAAAAGTAGATCAGTATTCTCTTTTTTACTCTTTAGTCAAGGAGCTGGGGGTGCGTGTGGATTGACTGCTGTAAAAGCCAATGTACCAATCAGCTTTCTGTTGTTGGCTGAAATCCTTCTGTTTTTACGCTCTTCATTCGAAGAGCTGACGGGGGTGTGGATTTGCTGCTATGGAAGCCAATACACTTATCTTCTTTCTGCAGTCAGCCAAAGTCTTTTTTCCTGTTTGTTCTTCACTTAAAGAGCTGGGGGTGGATTATTGACTACTTTAGAAGCCAATGCACCAATCACCTTTTTCAGTGTGCCAAAGGCCTTTTTTATTTGCACTTCACTTGAAGAGCTGGGGGGGTATGTAGGTAAGAGCTGGGTATGTGGGTAAGAGCTGAGGAGGCATAGTGTAATTCCATGGGACAGGCAGAGGGATGAGCTAGCTATAGCTCTGTATGTAATGAATAGACAGCTGTGGTTATTTTTGAACTCTGTCTACTTGAAATATATATTTCCCAGGCTGAACATGAAAATGGTCCACTTGGATCACTGTTCTTTCCCACTAAACAAATATTTGAGTAAAATAAGTAAACTACCACCCTAAGACTTTTAATTGCGAGTCTTAGAGTTTAGAAAAGTAATAAAAATGTAGACAGTGAAACTACAAGTGAACAGTGAGTGTTGATAATGATTGTTGTCCACTCTTACCCCACATTGACCAGGTTTATTTGTCAACCACAAGAAAACCACATTAAAATTCCACATATATACATAAACCTTAGTCATCAGCAATGCACTAGACTAGTGGGATAAATGTGCTTTGACATCACTGCCCACCATCCCTTTGTTGTGATCCAAACCTGCTTGGAATCCAGGGATTGTTGTTAACAGGCATCCAGGTGTCATAGTACTCAATCAGCCTAGACTAAAATGAACCTGACAGAGCATCCTGATCATGCTCAACTTTGAACCTAAGCCCCCTTTGGTCTGTTGGCATTGATGCCTCTTCCCACCCTAAAGTGCCCCTCGGGACTTGTAGCGGCCATCCCTTATCTGTTCAAAGATGTGCTAAGGAGGACTGGGGATAATCCCTGACCCATCAGGTAGCTTGCCTGTCATGGCTGCCTGTTCCCCTCAGACATGTCTGTAGCACTTCCTGCACCCTTTCTGAAAAGATCCTGTATCAGTAGGGTGATCTTCAGGTTAAACAAGTCCAGGCCCAGATTGGAGAAGTGTATCCCATCTGACCTGTACCCATAGTAGGTCTTTGTCTTCCAAGTCCCTGTGCCTAAGGACTAACGAATCAAATTTATGTAAGTATATTGATATACTTCTTGTCCTCTCCATTGCCCCAACACTGTCCCCCTGTCACCACACTAGGCATGCTAACATTTCTGACTAGGTAATCTGCACCCCAGTAGAGATGTCCTTCACATATCCCTAGCATAGGTCATAGGTAAGTACTAGGGTATCTGCCCTTGCTGGCCATTATAAGCCTAGCCATTTTCCCTTTTTGTACTTGAATTAACCTATTGCTTTTGGTTGGAGACTGGCCTTACCATCTCAAGGTCGATGATAATTATACATTGCCTCTAATAAGAATAACTGAGAGTGTCCTTCCATTTCACTGTTGCAGCATTTATTACACTAGGGATCCCCTGCCAAGGGCAGCTTGACATCTGGCCAGTATACCAAAGCTTTTAGGTTGCTTTAAGGTAAGTTGTACGTTACACGTAAGCTCCTTACATACCATAGAGCATAAAGGTGACGTCCTGCCATACCATCTTCAGAACTTCTTTGCCTCCATTCCTAGTACCATCTTTTGATAGTCGGTCAAAACACCCATTCTGTTGCTGGTTCACCAAGCCATTGCAGATAAGTGCCTGATTGGGGTTTTGTTGTCTTTTCTTTCTTTTGTTGTATTGTTGCTTGTGCTTGTCATCCAGGAAGGGTAAGTGCCAGTGTGGGAGACTGATTCCCCATAAAGACTGTCATGAACAGTGTCTGTTTTGCCTTGGGGCTTCGCAAGACCATACATCCTGTTGTCTGTGTCAGGCTTTTGTTCCCAAAACTCTTTGTAGCAGGCTTTCTTCTTTGGGGCTTTATCTTTAGAATCAACGTCTTAAGCTTCTTGCTAAAGACATTATGGAGGGAAATTCCCACTGTGAGGGACATCCATCTGGGAGGAAGAAGGCCAAAAAACCTAGGCTGGAATATTCTGCTGTTCAGGCATCTGCCAGACATCTCTCCTGAGGCGAGTGATAGCTCAGAGGTTTGTCCAGCTTCATCACTGGATTCTTCTGCCATGACTGGGTTGGAGGCTGGTGGGGATCCGACCTTAGGCATGTCTGGGGAGGCATTGCAGATGTCCTCTTCAGATGTTCAGAAGGAACTGTGGCTGATTATCTCTGAGGGCCCTAATGGTGTTCCCCAAAATTAAGTCAGTAAGAAGTCCCTACTACAGTTATTAAATCCTGTATGGGGTCGGAGCCTTCCACAGTTTTAACGTGGACATCTCCTTAAGAAAAAAAAGCAGAAGCCTAAACATATTTCCTCAGCTCCTAATGATCCACAGAGTGAATGTCTTTTCTTCACCCAGGAGTTGTCTGGTGCTTTGGGTTTAAAACCTCCTCAGGGAGTTTCTGTTCCAGCCCCTGCCCTAGGTCCTCTATCCCCCCTTAAGAGGCTCAGAGAACAGGATTTGTCTGAGGAGTAGGCAGATCCAGATGAGAATCCTTTGCTTACTCTTCCCAGATTCCCTCTCCTTTGGACAGTGAATCAGAGGAAGACGAATCTACCAGTCTTGATACTCCCTTTCAAGAGATTTATTTTGGGGACACTGTCTTTAGGATAATGGAGTTCTTTAAATGGGATTGTCCTCAAGTTTCTGAGATACAAAACAGGTAATATGAGCTGCTGCAGATGGAGTCCCCCAAACCTTCTGCTGTCCCTCCTGTTTTGGCTGCTTTGTTGGCTGCCTTTTCTAATGCTTCTAAGGCTCCAGATTCTCAGCACCCCTGCCTCCAGGAAACCTGATAGGTTCTATAGGGTGCCTGAAGACTGTAATTTTTTGTATTAGTATCCTTCTGCTGACCCCTCAGTGATGCCAGTAGCTTAAGACAGACCTTCTAAATTGCTTCCTTCTCCAAAGTTACTGCCTTCTGATTAAGAGAGTAAAGCCATGGAAAGGCTAGGCAAGCAGGCCCATACCTCTGCTACCTTGGCTTTTAGGGCTGTTAATTATCAGACCCATATGTCCAGGTAATTTTGGCTGTGCTTTCCCAAGCCTTTCAGGTGATTTCTGATCTTCCAGACTCTGAAGGTAAAACTTCTGCTCTTTCCTGTTTTTGGACTTTCTCCCAGTTGGCTCATCATTCCATCAGGTGTAATTATGATGCAGCAGATGCTGCTTCTTCTAGGGCTGCTGCTTTTGGGTCAGTGGTGAGGAGGTACTCTTGGCTTCAGCTTCAACCTTTGCCTGATGATATTAAGTCTAAGTTGATGGATGCCCCTCTAGGTAATAAACACTTGTTTGGTGAAGCTGCTGCTGATTTGTTTAAGTCCCTTCAGGATAAGGGCAAGGCTTTACAGGAACTTAAATATGTGTTTGTTTCACCTAAAACCAAGAAACTCCAAGAAACTACCCCAGTAAGCCAGCCTTTATTCGCAGGCAGTCTTGCCTTCCTTCTAAGGGAAGAAAGGGTGACCAGCAGGTTCTTCCTGCGAAGGCTACTCAGACTTCTGTGCCTCAGAAGTCTCCTTTTCCTGATAAACCAGCCACTTTCCTCTGTCTCTTTGCCTATCTCTCTCTCTTCCTGTTTGGCTGAAGATTGCTCAGGATTCCTGGGTTCTTTCCATTATCCGACAGGAGTGTTTCATAATCTGGAAATCTCTTCCTGAGCTGACTGAGGAATTCCCATAAAAGGGGGAACAGCTGTCCTTCTTCTTTTCAGTGGTGCTTTGAGATCTTTTGACTCTGGGTATTATTCAAGAGATGGCTGTGTCCAAATGGGGGAGGAGGTTTTACTCAAGGATGTTTCTAGTGTCCAGGAAAGAGGGCACCTGGAGACCAATTGTAGACCTCTATCATCTAAACATTTTTCTGAAAGTGCCCTCTTTTTGAATGTTGCCCCTTCGGACTTTGTTCCCTCTTTTTCTTCTTCAGGCTTATATGGTGTCTCTGGATCTCAAGGATACTTATCTCTATGTACATATTCATCCCCTTTTCAGGAAGCTTTTGCATTTCTTTGTTTCCTGGCATTTTCAGTTCTCTGCTTTGCCCTTTGGCCTTTCTACTGCCCCAAGGGTATTCACCAAATGCCTCCCTCCTGTGATTGTTTTCTGTAGGCTTCAGAGAATCCAAGTCTATCCTTACTCGGATGACCTCCTGTTTCAGGCATCTGCTCCCGAGATCTTGTTGCAAAATCTTCATTTTGCCATTTCCCTTCTCCAAAGCCTGGCTTTCACAGTTAACTTCAAAAAGTCTTTCCTGGCTCCTCCTTCTCAGGACCATGTTTTTCTGGGGTGCAAGATCCATACTGTGCCTATGCTGGCATCCTTGTCTCCCCCCAAGGCCTTAACACTCATTTCCTTTTTTCAAACACTTCTTCCTCTGACCTCTTTAACAGCCAGGGAATTTCTGAGAGCTCTGGGTTTCATGGCCTCCACAATTTCTGTGATGTCTGTGACCAAACTCCAAATAAGAAAGTTTCAGTGGTTTCTGAAGCCAGTTTGACTTCAACATGCACATCCCATTGCATTTGTAGTTCCCCTTCTGCCTTGTCTCAAGAAGAAACTTCAGTAGTGGATTCAGTAGTTGTCTCTAAATCCAGAGCTCCCTTTTCATCCACTTCTTCCTTCTCAGGAGCTGTGGTGTTTACAGACAGTACACAGTGATGTATGTATACAAACGGGGGGAGCAAGGTCTTATCTTCTTTGAGGGTTGGCACTTCTGGAGTGGGAACTTGCTATCCAGTATTAGGTGACTCTTCAGGCAGTTTGCATTCATTCCCTCAGGTCAGAAGTTTGTGGCAGACACACTGAGCAGGTCTTTAACTCAATCCCATGAATGGATGCTTCACAGTGATGCATTTCTGGACATTGTCCACCAGTGGGGTACTCCTCAAATAAATATTTTTGCCTCCCCTCTGAACAATTTCCTCTTATTTTGTGCCAGAGTCCTGGGTCCTCTGGTTTGGAAGGTGGGTGCCCTGTCTTTTTCATGGAAGGAGATGGTTCTTCATACTTCCTTCCCCTTCTCCTCATTCCAAAAGTCCCATAAAAAGTTTTACAGGATGTTCCCAAATTCTTGGTGACTCCCCTTTAGCTGAGACAGCATTGGTTCCCTCTTCTTCTGCATTTAGCCAAGGGCAGTCATCACAAAGTTGCCTCACAGAGTGGACCTAGTCACACAAGACAAGGGCTGTCTCATCCATCCCCACTTGTCCACTCTTCAGCTGACACTATGGATGATAAAGTTTTGATTCCACACAGATGCCTTTTTTTCCTGAGGAAGTAATTAGGGTCCTGCAGGAGGCCAGGAAACCCAATATTAGGAAATCCTACTTATCCACATAGAAGTTGGTTTTGATTTGGTGTCTTTTTTTGTAACCTGGATCCACTTTTGGTGGATGTTCATTTGGTTCTTTCTTATCTGTGTGAATTGCTTAATGCTGGTTTGTCTTGTTCTTCTGTTAAGGCCTACTTGTCAGCTATCTCTGCTTGTCTGCCTTTGTCGCTTGTATTTGAAGCTAAGCAATTTTTTAAAGGTGTTCTTCATATTAGGCCTCCCAGGAAGCCTGTTCCTCCTCCCCCCAGGATCTTAATTTTGTTTTGTAAAAAATTACCACCTTTTGAGCCTGCAGCTTCAGCTTACTTGCACTGTTGTTCTTGGAAGATGGTTGTTTTGTTAGCCTTTACTTCTGCCAGGCAGGTATCTGAGCTTCAAGCCATGTCCTCCTTTTGGTGTTTCATAAGGACAAGGTGTCATTGCTTACTAATCCTTCTTTTATGCCCAAGGTGGTAAATGAGTTGTCCCTTAATCAGTCTATTCATTTGCCCACTTTTTTCCCTTCTCTGCAATCTGCCAGCAAGAAGGTGCTGCACACATTGGATGTGCATAGACAATTCAGATTTTATTTGTATAAGACTAAGACTATTAAAAAATCTGATTAGCTCTTTATTTTCTTTCATCCTAGGTCTTTAGGATTAGCATTGTCCAAGCAGACTGTTTCTTCTTTTCTAAATCTCTTACATTTTTACATTTTGTTATTTCTAAGATTTTAGATTCTTCTTTTCTTTTTTAAGGCTCATTCTACTTAGCTGTGGCTTCTTCTGGTGTTCTTTTTCAAGGGTGGGTATTAACTCTCTATTCTTGAGGAGCTACTGCGGACTTCTGTGCTTACACCAAGTAACAACAAAGTTGGATCATAATTTCCAGAGCTTTGCTGGGTTTTGCTTGGCCTCACTTTTCTGAGGCTCCCCTGGGGGCTCTGCTCCTCCCTCCTCCCTCCCTCTTTTTCTTCTCTTGGCACTCTCCTATTGTAATGAATACTGCAACAGTGAAATGGAATGACATAGTACAGTTGTGTAAAATGGTAGATGTCCTTCTCTTCACTGTTGCAATCTTCACTTTCTCCTATCTTCTTCCTCCCTTCACCCTTCCTCTTCTTGATTCTTTTCTTGTTCACTGATTACTTTTTCTATTCCTGACTGGCTTCTACTGGCGATTCCATCTCTATGTAGGTTTGATACATGCACCTTGACAGCACTACACTTTATGCTGGTGCAACATGCAAAGCATACATGATGGGTGGTGTGTAAAACTAAAAAGCTTTTGGGGCCTGGCAGCTGTTTCAGGGACATTGACAGTGCAGAGTGGGGTGTCTAGAACTGTACTGGTAAAGAGAAGATTTTACTGTTATATTCTATAGTACAATTGATAATTTTATATTCTATTCTAATTAATTTGGGGAACCTGTGAATGGAACTGGGCATTTTAGGGTTGCCTCTGTCAGTTAGTGGTACAGGGCAGTCCTGAGTAAATTTTTTTGCGCTTTGTTATGATGTTGGAGTCAAGTTAGCTTTAATTGGGATTTGGTTGAGCTGCTTTTTTTTGTGGTGTGTGTTTCATATTCCAGAGCAACCACTCTGTTGATGTTGCAGAAAGGTTCCAAACCACTCTATTGTTGATGTTGCAGAAAAGGTTTGGAGACTTGGCACTATATCCATCTGTATTGGGTCTGACTTTCCTGGTGCCAGTATATCCTATCTCTCTGGGTAGGGTCTTTATTTGGTATAGTGACAGACCTAACCTATATCTATATTAGTGTAGTAACCTAGGTTTTGTATATTTTTGTTGTAGCTAATCTGTAGCTCTGTCTAGGTTCTGTATTCTTGTATAAGGTAGCTCTGTCTGTGCTAAAGTGTTGGAATAGTCAAAAGGAATGAAGCTAAAAGTAGCATACAATGACATCCCTAGGGCTATCTAAACACAATCCCACAATAAGCTGTGCAGTGTAGAAGGACTTTCTTTTCAATGGACTCATGTTGGTCAAAGTTAGGCCACTGTCCACTCAAATTTCATGATTCCACAAACTGTGTCAATGTAAGTTAGAGTCTCCTAAAAATACTGTCAACTGTTAGGGTAGATATTTCAATGTGGAGATGTTACAGTAATACATTTTTGGTTACAGTTTTACCATTTGGCATTTGGTTTATATATTTATTTTTTGACTTTGATCATGCATTAATTTTGGAATTCACTATTTTTTGTCTGATGTCTCTCCTGCAGGATGTGCACTGACTGTTCTTAGTATTTTTATTTGGTATTTTTTCACTTAGTTAGCTAGAGCCTCAGAAAGATCCCAACACATAACCCTTGGAGACTCCAAACCTTGGTCATGCTAACTGTGGAATTAGACTCTTTTTTTGATGGTTGCTTTGTGTTGGATTGGCAATTTTTGCACCTTCTGGGGTTTCATGGTGGTTTATTCTAGTTTTTGTGGCTTCTACAATCCCTCATGGTGGTGTATTATTTAATTATTTAATCATTAACTTATTCATGGAATGGATGGCCACTGTTGCATGTGCCAAATATCCCCTTTAGGCCACTGTTCTCTTGCCACATGCAAACTTGCAAATGGTAATTTCCTATACATATATCCATCATCACCAATCATAACTGAATTTCTTCCCAAGCTGAAATCTCATCTAGTCAAGACACCAGGTGAAATGAATGTGTCTGGTCATGAAATAAAGATCGCAGTTGATCTCAGTCATGAGAATCAATTGCAGTCATGCAAGTCATAGAAAGATTGTGTTAAAATGCAGTCATGTACTGACAGTTATGTGTATAGTTAAACAAACTGTCACTTTTTAGTCTCTAAATTTCTAAACTAAAAAACTTCATATAGTCAAGACCAAAGATTGCTTTTTGAAAAAATTGAACAGTTTAAAACTTAAGTCGCGCCTGTGGAAAGATTTATTTACCTCAAATCACTACAATTTGTGTAGTCCGAGTTGGTATAATTAATTATCAGGGAGTGTGTGGGGCCCAGCTGTGACGAGTGTTTGACGTACATGTTTTATTTTACAATGAATCTGTGTGTGGGTAAATAAAAACTAAAATGACCCCTGAAATAATTTGCTCTACCTAATGGACTATCTGGATATGTGGTAATCAAAGGACAGTCCATTGTCATAGGTAACCAGTTATCTAAGTATGCATTTATTGGCATTTAGTTATACTCCATGGCTTTGGCACCAACTATTTGTCTGGGACAAGCCCTCCTGTAGGATCCTGGTATCCTCAGGGGAGTTTATGATGGCACCAGTTTTGCAATCATTTGCAAACTTATTCAGCCGCAGTCCTTTCACATTAGCTTTTACCTCCGAGAAGTAAATGCCAAAGAGAAGTAGCATAATGATTGAAATATAGGGCACTTTACTAGTGACAGGTTGTCTGGAGGCAGTAAAGCCACATACCCTTACTTCCTGTGTTCTGTTTGTGAGTCAGTTTGCTATCCATTGAGTTACATATTATCATTCACTGAATATGTGACTTTTTTGAATAAGTCTGCTTGGTAAGGTAGGGAGGACTTGCCATTGATGAATTCATACTGGGTTTGGTTGAGAGTTTTTAGGTCACCTACATCCCTTTTATTAGCTCCATAATGATTATTAGAGCAAGCTGGTCAGGCTTATGGATCTGTACTCTACACAGGTCCATTGTAGCCCCACCTTTCTGCAAAGAAATACTTGTTGCTGTCCTCCATTTCTCTGGCAGAAAGCCTGTTTTCAGGTTACTGTTAAATAGACTCTCTAGGGGGAATCTGACAAGTCCATGTTATCTGGCCCCATAGAGGTAGTGTTTCTGGTCTTAGAAAGTGTTTTTGAGAGTTTGTTCTTGAGATATTGGGGAGGTAGAAGTGGGTATATGATCTGAAAGTATTAAATGGGATAGGGGAGTGAAGCTGGAGCTGAATTTGTCCATCTGAGGGTGTCAGAACCTAAGGGTATCCTGGGGGGAGATTATACTATTAACTGCTTCCACTGGGGGCATTTTTCATGTATGACCTACCCCTTGGTATCCCCCTTCCCTTGTGTATGTGCATGCCTGTTGCATCCTTGATATGCGCCCCTCTATGGGCCATACCTCCACTCAGGGAATGCCTAGATAATAACCCACTTCACTGGGGTGGATACACCCATCCTTCCCTGCCAATGGCTCAGATGCCCAAACTGCTGATCGAACCCAGGTTGCCTGGGCCATAGTTTGGACTTTATTCCTCTATGCCACAGTGCTGTACGAAATTATATCCTCATGACCTGGATTTTATGCTGGAGGGGCTTAATTGAAGATTCCAGAAAGTTTACTTTATAATTCAAAACTTGAATATCTTATTTGTTTAGCTAAAACAAAGTCCTGAGAAAATTAACCAGGTCATTGTTTTATTTTCTGTAATTGTTAATGCAGTCCTGGGTAAAACTTAACTTTTATAATGCGTAGTTAAAAGTTCTGGATGGCTGCCATGGCTTGATTTAAGTTGTCTATTTTAATGAGTAAATTGTCAGCCCATTGAAGGGCCGAAGCTAGAAGATGTTTGGTTAGGACAGCTATAGAACTAAACCAGGGTCTAAAGTCTCACCTGTTTGTATAGACAATATGCTTGATTGAAATGGCACCAGTTCAGCAGTATTACTACTCAGATTTTACTATTTGGTGTAGTAGAGAGATAAATCTTAAAACTCAGTAACTGTTTCTTATTTCCATAATAAAAATAATTATTTGTCTTGGTGATAGTTTCCAAAACAATATTTGATCTTGTGTAGTAAATGACACCTGTTGAATTGAGCTTTGGAATCATCTGCTATACCAAGTGAAAAAAAAAAACATTAATTGGAAGCAGAACAATTTAGTTTTCTCTGAGGCTGTCTGATCCTCTGATTGTAGATCAGTTATTGAGACAATGTGCATGTTGACACATCTCTTGCTGCCAACCTATCTTTTCAGAATTTTTGCATTATTATTATTATAGTCTAATGATTAGCAAGATTAATAAGGAATCGCAATATTTAAATGCTCCTTGGCAAGCATGACGAAGGAGACAGAACCAGGCATTTGTAGCCATCTTAATTAGAGAGTTAACGCATCGGTGTAGCTTATAATGTTCATCATATTGGTCACTGCTGCAGTAGCCTTAGCTATGTGGGTTATATCCTACCAAAGATGTAACCGATGGTTAGCTTCCAAAGCTTCAGGACACCTTACACGTGCGTAAACTGTCAAGACAGTTGACTAAAAGATAAGTCTAGGCTCTAAGCCTTTGAAAGCTTTACTGCCACCAAAGAGTGTGCTTCTTTAAGGCTTTTGAGGATTAGCGGTCAGCTTGTGCTTTCCTTTGCTGGGCAGATAAGTTCCCTTGGGGAAAACAAATCTTCCCATTTCTTAATTTTGTTGATGATTATTACTTTCCTCTTTAGGAAAGTTATTTTAAAGCTATGAGTGTTGTGTCTTAGACTGTCTCGAGACTGTGACATACTTTACACAGAGCTCTCATTTTTTTTTCTGTCAGTCTAAAAGTAGTGTAAATTAACTGAAACATTTTTTCTGTGAAGAAATTGTTTTTATTTGAATTTATTTATTTTGTGTGTGTGTGTGTGTGTGTGTGTGTGTGTGTGTGTGTGTGTGTGTGTGTGTGTGTGTGTGTGTGTAACTGGTATACTGTTTTAAAGTACTTTTTACTGTCTTTTTTTTCTTATTAAAAAGTATGTTTTTGGACTGCTAATGTTTACCAGCAATTGCTGCTTGTCTTCCCCGGGAAAGAGGCATCATTTTTAACTTGACCATGGAAAGACTACTGATCCCACTTGTGGTCCTTCTTCCAGCCACAAAAAGAAAAAAAAATAAGAAAAACAACATCTGCCACCACAGCAGGCTAACAATTTGTTTCAGCCACAGGTGGGTGACTTTGCTGTGGCTATTTTTGTATTTCAGACCACTCATCTTTTACCTCGGATCCCTCTGGTGTAGCACCTACAGCCACTGTGAACTGGGGGTTAGCCACGTCCTCTGTGGCTATTGGGATCCCCTCAGTGGGCAAGGGAGAGACAGTCTTGCGAGAGGAAACGGGGAAGGTTTTTCTTTTGTGTCACAATACTGTGTCCATCCCTAGGGAAGCAGCTGCTGCCATTAGTAACACAGTTGGCTACATTTTTTTCCTGTTGAAAAGAAACAGAAAACCAAGCATGTATCTACTACTCCTGAAATTTCTTGGGATAAGAGTAGTTTACTGTGTCTGGCTCCGGGTTTAATTTGGGCGATTGATCCTTCTTGTAAAGTTGTTTCTGGTAAAAGAAAGAGAGATTCCTGTTTTTCAGTAGCGAGTCAATATTCTGAATCTCAACAGGAAGATGCAGGGGCTGATGCAAGTTTTTTTTTCTCTGATTTCTGAAAGAGCTCAGTTTCTGATTCTCTCTCTTGGGGTTTTTCTTTCTCTGGGTCTGTTGCTAGAATTATGCCAGAGTTTTCAGTGGGAGAATACTGAGGTTTCTCAGTCCCTCAAAGTACTACGAGTTATTACAGAAAGATTTTCCAAAACCTACAGCCATTCCTCTTGTTCTGTCTACTTTAGAGGATGTGTTTCTTACTACCAGCAATTTTCCTGATACTAAGCCAGTTGCCCTTAAAAAGGCAGATAGGATGTATAAAGTTCCTCAGTCTTCTTTTTATACACTATTCCCAAATCTGACCCAGCAGCTATAGCTTTATTTGACCCCACTACTGCTAAGCACTTAGTTAATTCCAATCCTACTCTTTCTGATAAGGATGGGAAAATTGTTGGCAAGTATGGGAAAAAGTGTAAACTTCAGCAACTTTGATTTTTCAGAATTTTGAATTGTCAAGCTGATATGTTGAAACTTATTCAGACAAATTATGAAAGTATGAAGAATATTTTATCTTCAGTTTCTTCTTGTGAATAAAAAATGTGCTTTAAGTAATTTAGTTTCTTCTATTTCATAGGTCACTACTCACTGTTTACAGTGTGAGTATGACCCTTGTTGATACTTCTTCCAGGGCTATGGCCACTGGTACTGTTTTGAGGAAGTTTGCATGGTTGCATTATCAGAACCTCATAGATGTTAAAAAGTAAGATTTTAAATTTCCCCTAGGATAGATATTTAGTGTTTGGTTCCTCTGCTGTAGAGGTGATCAAAAAGTATGATGAAAGGGGCAAGCTGATGAAGGAAATTTATGAGATTATTCAGCCCTCCTTTTCCATATTTTCCAAGGGATTTTCTATTTTCTTATCCAGTTTTGTCAAAAAAAAAACATAGTAAACAGTCTCAACAAAATACATGTATATAAATATTTAAGAAGAAATGGCAAGGAGGTTCGAAAAACGATGCTCAAACCTACAAAAGCCAAGGACAATCCAACAAGTCTGAAATACTGTTTGAGACCTTGTAACCTCCTCCCACCTTGGATCCTTCTTTCTTCCAGAACTTCTGAATCTCCATTTTTCTCTTTGGCAACAGATTGTTTCTTATAAATGGGTTCTCAAAATCATTCATCAAGTTTACAGATGGCAGTGGAAGGAAACTCCTCATTTTCAGGGGGTCATTCCTCATCCTCCAGCTTCAACAGTTTTTTTTTTTTTTTTTTGTTTCTATCTGTACTTCATCACATGTTGTCCAATGCATTGGATAGAACCAGTCATACTGATGTTGTCAATCTTCATTCATTCTTGACTGATGGGTTTGGTTCCAGCCTCTCGGAACCGAATCAGCCGCTATACATAGCTTGTGCCAGCCAAAAACTCTTGAGCTAAGGCTCTACCCACAATGCCTCTCTCCCCATTATCTCAGATCTCATTTGCTGCATAGAAAATTGGACACCTCAGCCAGTGCTCTCAGCTAAGTGCTTTAAATTTTTTCTTTCTAATCATATTTGTTTATTTTTTGCTAGATAGTTTTGCGACATTGTTGTTGAGTGAGTGACTGTTTTTCCGATTATCTCTACCCACCCTTTTTATATTTCAGTAATTGTTTTTACCATCGCTGGTATCAGGCCTTCTCCCTCCCTTTATTACCTTGGTAATCTCTTTTCCCCTTTTTCTCCCTTTACCAGTTTGGGTATTTTCTGTATACCATTGTTGGCATATCCAAAAATAAATAAGTAAATAAATAATAATAAATAAAATGTCCTTTTCTTCTTCTCTGTTGTGTGAGAGTGTGTGGTTCAATATGGCAGAGATGCAGAAGGGAACATCTGGATTCAAGCAGCGTCAAGACTGTGGCAGGAAGATGCCCAATTCTGATAGACATTTTTCCTGCATATACTTTTTGGGTGCCCCTCACTTGGACTTGACTTGTACTATTTGTCAGGGCTTTAGCACCCATACTTTAGCTGAAAGGTGCAACAAGCTTATTTTGAAAGGCATATTGAAATGTCCTTTTACTGAAGCCCTATCTAAGCCGGAGAATTCAAAATCTCCTAAACCTGATGTAAAGAAAAGGAGCCACTCTGTATGGACCTCCTGTGCACCACATGAAACATGTCTCAAGAAAACGCAAGTTTCGACGGTTCCTTCAGAACCGAAAACCGAAGTACCAAAATTGGCATTATCATCACCCCCGGCACTGAAAACAACTAAGTCCGCATCTGTGCCATCAGAGTCATTGAACCGGCCCAGACTAAAACCTCTCTGGCACTGGACCATTACTTCATCACCGACGACCTCTTCGGTACCAACAATAGTTTCTGTTCAACCTCCACTATCCTCTCATTCGGTTCCACAATCCCCTTCCATACAAAGTCGAGCTGCTTGTTATTCCCAGAACTAGATATTCCCCTTCAGCAGACCCCTTCTGAGGTCAACAGCCAAGCCCCTTTCTGGATAGGCCTGAGTTCCCTCTGGGAATGTCAATCCCTTCCTTCAGAAGTCTATCAGAATTGGACATAGTCAAATTAGTGGATCAGCTTTTGGCAGCCAGAGGCTTCCCTGCACCTTCACAAACCTCTCTCCCACTTGGAGCTGAGGCTTATTCTCCAAGGACTCCACCAGTTTATCCTCCTTCAACCTCATTTCAGGCTTTGGAGCCCCTCACTTTGATGCTCCCAGTGCCAGTTACCTCTGTGCTGATGGTTTATCTTACATCAGTACCAGAATCGACTCTCTGGTTTTCAGCTCCTTCAGATCCATTGCACTCCCGCGACCATGGTTTGGCTGTCTGTTCTGAGATCCATGGACTGGTTCTGTTTGTTTCCATGGTGTCGCCTACGGCTCTCGGGGCCATGGCAGTTTTGCACCCTCTCTAGGCTCCTACTCTGGGTGGCAGCTAGTAGGAGTGGGGTGTGACCCCACTTCCGAGGTTGTCTTTCTCAGTTCCAGGCCCCCATCCCTCTTCAGGTGGGCCTGCCTTCCAGATTATGGAGATAGCTTTGGCCTAAGCAGGCTCCAAGCTGGTTCCATCCTCGTCAGAGTGATATATTGTTGTTTCCTCTGGTTTGCAGCTGTTACAGTCTGCTATGTCAGGACAGTGGGCAGAAGAGCTGCAAGACACCCCAGTTCAGTGCCACCCCTCTTCAGAGTCCTCCTCAGAACCTCCCCCCTGAGGAGCCACCCAGTAAGAGGACATACAAGAGGAAGCACCTGGATTCTCCAGAAGAATCTTTCACTGAAGACACAGGGTACGATGAAGGAGAAGGGTCCCCGCGGTCACCCTGGAAGATGTCTCTTTTGGAGACATTATGGAAATTTTAAAACAGGGGGGTGATTGGAAGCCCTCAAACCCATCCTCTAAGGAATCTGTGTTCTTGCAAGCTTTTTGTGCCCGCCCACTTACAACCTAGTTAAGTTGATTGTTCAGTGAGCATGGAAGGCTCCTGACTCCATAGAGCCTGTTTTCCAGAGACAGGATAAGATTATTTCTGTCCCATTGATCTAAGGGTCTAGCAGTGGATGCCATGGTGGTGGTGGCCACCAAAAAGGAACTTGCCAATGAGAGCTCAACTATCCATCCTCCTAACCGAGAGTCTTGGATGATGGATAGATTTGGGAAGCGAGTTTTTGATTTGTCGACCTTCGCTGTTTGGTCCTTGATCTCTAAAGAGATCTGATAACTGAGCTTTCAGACACCCTTACAGGAGCAGTATCTGACAAAGTTCAATATAAAGTAGCCTCTCAGCTTGCCACCCTGTAGTCTATTTCAAATTCGTCCATATGGCTTATTGCTCATACAGCAGAAGGGACGTCTAGAGCACCAGGTACAGGCATTGCTATTGGGCGTCACACCTGAATGCACTTGTGTGATTTTGCAGAACCCTTTGTCTTCCTTTATCACCACTCCTTTTGATGGTACTTCCTTGTTTGGCCCAAAAGTCAGAGAGACACTAGCCAGGTGTGAAAAAGCGGGGTAGACCCTTACTGCTGTGGGCATTCGTTTTTCTGCTTCACAGCGACTTTATTCAAGGAATCAGAGGAGTGGAAAAATGTGGTTCAAGAAGACCCAAGGGTGTTTTTGCGACACACATGGCAATTAGTCCTCCTGGGGCAGAGGGGGGAATTCCTCTGGAAGATGTCCCTCCCGTGGCAGAGGGATCCGCGTAACCAGTGCTCTAGAGATTCCTTTCCTGGACAACCCTATCAGCTCTCCTCAATGGAGGCCCGATTGCTTACCTCTGGAAGCAGTCGGGGAAAGGTTTTCTCTGCACTATTCAGCCTGGCTTACAGTATCCTCAGACACCTGGGTGCAGAAAATATTTACCAGAAGTTACCATATTCCCTTCAGTCTTTGCCCAAAATCCCAGAAGCGAATCCCCGACGTTCCACCCAGTCAGAGGGATCTAGCAGCACTAGAAATTCAAAGCTGCTTCAAAAAAGTCATCCAAGTAGTCCCACCAGACCAAATAGGATCTGGATTCTACTCGGGTTTCTTTTTAGTGCCACAAAAGACAGGGGACTGGAGACCAGTCTTGGATCGCAGCCTATTGAACAAATATGCACAACAGACAAAATTCTGGATGGTCACGGTTCATTCAATCCTTCCCTTCCTAGAGAAGGACGATTGGATTAGCACTACAGATCTTCTGGATGTACAAACACTTCAGAAGGTATCTCCGCTTCTGGCTAGAAGTCAGTCATTACCAATTTCGAGCACTGCCCTTTGGTCTCACCACAGCCCCCGGGTTGTTCCCAAATGCATGACAGTCATATCAAATCATTTGAGACTACAAGGATTCCATGTGTTTCCATATCTAGATGACTGGCTCCTCACTGCTCCCTCCAGGCATCTACTGCTTCACACCTTAGACTTTGCTCTACATCTTGCTGACACACTAGGCATTTCAGTCAACGAAGAAAAGTCACAATTGACTCCCACACAAGATCTGGAGTTCATCGGATCAAGGTTAAATACAGTATCCTGTGTAGCCTCCCTTCTTCTCCACAGACTGTTAAAACTCAGATTGCAACTTCAGGTAATCATTTCCAAAAACAAAGTTCCTGCTCATCTGGTACTACAAGCTCTGGGATCCATGGCAGCGGCAATAACTTTATTTCCGTTAGTGAGTTATCACATAAGGCTGCTACAGTGGCTCTTGGCGTCACAATGGTCACTTCTAACGCAATCAATGTCCCATCTAGTCATGATGAAAAATCACTACAAAAAGGATTTATATTGGTGGATGAAGCCAGAACAGATTCTATGGGGGTCATCCCTTTTCCTCTCTCAGCCCAAGGCTGTAGTGACCACGGATGCTTCCCAGATAGGGTGGGGGTGGGGGGCATTTTCTGGGAAAAGACTGTTCAAGGCACTTGGTCCCTGCAAGAGACCAATTTGCACATCAGTGTCTTAGAAATGAGGGCAGTGCTTTTAGCGTTGCAAGCATTCCAGGCTGTCCTTTCAGTGGAGGACAATTGCAATCCAATCAGACAACATGTCCGTAGTCTGGTATATCAACAAACAGGGGGGAACCAAGTCCTATCCTCTATGTCGGGAAGCTCTAAGGATTTGGCAATGAGCAATCGCTTCCAACCTCTTTCTGAAAGCAATGCATATCCTGGGAAACTCCAATGCGATTGCAGACAAACTGAGCAGATGTATCCTCCTGCTTCATGAGTGGTCTCTTAATCCCAGCATAGCAACGACAATCTTTCATTGATGGGGTTAGACTTACTGTGACCTGTTCACTTCTGCTATAAACCACAACTGCAGCAGCTACTTTGCCCTAATCTCCCCTCGCAGGGAGTCTCCGAGAGATGCACTTCTTCTTGATTTGGCCCCTGGGACTCCTGTATGCCTTTCCCTCAATTTCACTGATTCCCCAGTTTCTGAGAAAAGCCCAATGGTTGGGAAGCAAAGAGATTCTCATTGCACCTTACTGGCACCGTCAAGTCTGATTCCCCTTTCTTTGGCCTCATCTGGTTCACCGCCTGTGGACTCTGGACCCAGCTCTGGACCTACTGTCTCACCCTTTGGGTCTTGTGCATACCAGTCTTCAAATCTCAAGCTGACTGCTTGTGTTCTCCAATTCCAGTAATTGCCAGGCAGAATAACTTGTCCTTCCCATTGCAAAAGATACTTCTGGCCTCCCATAAGCCATCCACCAGGAAGCTTTATCTAGGCAAATGGAAAGGATTTTCAATTTGGTCATGTACAAACTGTATAGACCCTTTTTTGGAATCAGTTGATAAGGTCCTGGAATATTTAGCTGCCTTATTTGTATTGGGGGCTTCTACATCTACAATTAAGGTTTATTTGGCTGCCATTTCAAATTTTCATAACTGGTTTGATGACCGTTCCTTGATGTCTCATTGTCTATGCAAAATTTTTCTTAAAGGTGCTCTGCATTTAAAACCCCCTTTCAAAGACCCTGTAGCACCATTGAATTTGACCTTAGTCTTACAATGTCTAGTTCAACAGCGCTTTGAATCAACAACTACTTGCAACCTCAAGTTCGTATCTTGGAAGACCCTCTTCCTAGTAGCTATCATGTCTGCTAGGAGAATTTCAGAGTTACAGGTTTTACGTGTGAATCATCCCTATATAATTTTTCACAAAGAAAGAGCATCACTCAGTACCAGTTCCACCTTCCTTCCCAAAGGCGGTATCAGAGTGTAATATCAACCAGTCCACAGACTTGGCAGTTTTCTTTCCAAATTTTACAAAGGAGAGTACTGTTTGCACTTGTTGGACGACCACAGACAATTATGTTTTTACTTGGACAGAATGAAATCTTCTAGAATATCAGACCAACTATTTCTATCCTTTTCAGGACCCAGATTGGGCAAACCTGTATCAAAGGTCACTTTGTCAAAATGGCTAAGAGACTGCATTATCTTTATATACAACCAAAATAAACTCAAGCTGCTATCTACAGTTAGAGCTCATTCCACTAAATCTGTTTCCACTTCAGTGGTCTTCCATTCCAGGGCTTCTATGGAAGATATATGTGTAGCCGCAACTTGGGCTACTCCACGTATCTTCAGTCATTACAAATTAGACATGGTCTCCAGGGGAAGATCATCCTTTGGCTCTATGGTGCTCAGGAATATCCTTCGTTAGGGCCACCCAGGATCTAAAGTAGCTGGGGACTCTGTCCGATCAATCAAGAATGAATGAAGATTGACAACATCAGATAGAGAAGTTATGTTCTTACCATAAAGTTCCATCTGTGTTGTCAATCTTCATTCATTCTTGACATCCAACCCTCCTGCCCCCTCCAAAAGACTCCTGAAGGGTTGGACTTAGTCCTGAGATGTTATAGGGTTATACCTTAGACAGAGCTTCTCTATTTTCTTAATTTCTAGGAAAACCTGATCTGAGGTAATGGGGAGAGAGGAATTGTGGGTAGAGCCTTAGTTCAATAGTTTTTGGCTGGTGCGAGCTATGTATAGTGGCCGAGCTGGCTCCAGGAGGTCGGAACCAAACCCATCAGTCAAGAATGAATGAAGATCGACAACACAGATGGATCGTTATGTTAAGAACATAACTGCTTTTTTCTTCCCAGGTGGAAAGTGCTTTTATTCAAGGCACCAGTTCTGGATCTTTCCTAAATCAGTTTGTAATAGTTCCAAAATTAAACATGACGTCACTTCACAACCTGTTATCTCTTCTTCCTCTTTCAAATTTCTTGGCAACACTAGACTTAAAATATTCTTATCATGCTATCCCTATTCATCCAGACTTCAGATGTTTCTTAAAGTTGTGGATGTCTGGATCACATTATCAGTTGTCTGCCTTACCCTTTGGATGATCCTCTGCACTAAAAGTGTTCACAAAGTGTCTGTCTCCAGTTATAACTCATTGCAGGCTACTGGGTATCTGCATTTGTCCATATTTAGATGACTTGCTTATCTTTTCAGAGTCTTTTTCAAAGTTTCTGGAATCTTGCTCTTGGATGAGAAATCTCTTCTATAAGCTCAGATTCAAAGAGAACATTCAAAAGTATTTTCTGACTCCTTCAGAGGACTGTGCTCCTGGGATGTCAACTAGATACCTCAGTTCAAAGAGCTTTTCTTCCATGGAAAAAGTAGATCTTTATCTAGATCCATTTCTAAGTTTTTCCTCTTAGACTTCAATCACTGCAAGGAAATATGTCAGGATTTTTGGGTCTCATGTCATCTATGAGTCTCATGATACCCCTGAAAAAACTCCATATGAAAAAGATACAGTGGTATCTGAAATCTCTTTGATCCCAGCATCAGTACCCTGTATCTTTTCAAATTGCAATGCTGGGGTTTGTCAGAAGAGAAATCTTTTGGTGGAACCAACAGATATCCTTAAATCCAGGTCTGCCCTTCTCCCTTCATGCTTCCAAGAAGTCAGTCACCACAGACTCATTGGACTCTGGTTGGGGAGCAGTTTCAGGAAAGGAAAAGTAAAGTGGGTGTTGGACAGGAAGGACCGATGCAAGCACATTAACATCAAGGAGATCATCTTTTTCTTTCGGCTGTTCCCCTTAGGGGTCGCCACAGCGGATCACCTGTTTCCATTTCTTCCTGTCCTCTGCATCTTGCTCTGTCACACCAGCCACCTGCATGTCCTCTCAAACCACATCCATAAACCTTATCTTAGGCCTTCCTCTTTTCCTGTCACCTGATAGCTTCATCCTTAGCAACTTTTTCCCAATATACTCAGCATCCCTCCTCAGCACATGTCCAAACCAATGTAATCTTGCCTCTCTGACTTTGTCTCCAAACCTTCCAACTTGGGCTGACCCTCTAATATACTTATTCCTAATCCTGTCCACCCTTGTCACACCCAGTGCAAATCTTAACATCTTTAATTCTGCCACATCCAGCTCAAACTCCTGCCTTTTTGTCAGTGCCACTGTCTCCAACCCATATAACATAGCTGGTCTCACTACACTCTTGTAGACCTTCCCTTTCACTCTTACAGGTACTCGTCTGTCACAAATCACTCCTGACACTCTTCTCCACCCACTCCATCCTGCCTGTTCTTCACCTCTCTTCCACACTCACCGTTACTTTGAACTATTGACCCCAAGTATTTAAAGTCATCCACCTTCGTCACCTCTACTCCTTGCATCCTCACCATTCCTCTATCCTCCCTCTCATTCACACACACATATTCTGTCTTAGTCCTGCTGACCTTCATTCCTCTTCTCTGTAGAGCATATCTCCATCTCTCCAGGGTCTCCTCCACCTGTTCCCTACTCTCACTACAGATCACAATGTCATCTGCAAACATCATAGTCCACGGGGACTGCTGTCTGATCTCGTCTGGCAACCTGTCCATCACCATTGCAAACAAGAAAGGGCTCAGAGCTGATCCTTGATGTAACCCCACCTCCACCTTAAACGCATCCGTCACTCCCACCGCAGACATCACCGCTGTCACACTACCCTCGTACATATCTACATATCCTGTACCACTCTTACATACTTCTCTGACACTCCTGACTTCCTCTTAAAATACCACAACTCCTCTCTAGGCACCCTGTCATATGCTTTCTCTAAGTCTACAAAAAGACAATGCAACTCCTTCTGACATTCTCTGTACTTCTCCATCAACACTCTCAGAGCAAACATCGCATCTGTAGTGCTCTTTCCCGGCATAAAACCATACTGCTGATCACTAATCACGTCCCTTCTTAACCTAGCTTCCACTACTCTTTCCCATAACTTCATGCTGTGACTGATCAATTTAATCCATCTGTAGTTACTACAGCTCTGCACTTCACTCTTATTCTTAAAAATCGGTACCAAAA
Source organism: Protopterus annectens (assembly GCF_019279795.1). NCBI lineage: Eukaryota > Metazoa > Chordata > Ceratodontiformes > Protopteridae > Protopterus > Protopterus annectens. Next base: position 1,619,558,343 of record NC_056733.1, on the reverse strand, counting down.
CACTTTTTCTCCATTCCTCAGGCATCCTCTCACTTTCCAAGATTTCATTAAATAATCTGGTTAAAAGCTCCACTGCCATTTCACCTAAACACCTCCATGCTTCCACAGGTATGTCATCTGGGCCAACAGCCTTTCCGTTCTTCATTCTCTTCATAGCTATCCTTACTAATCCATTGTACTTCATGATTCACTATCCCTACATCATCCAACCTTCTCTCCCTCTCATTCTCTTCATTCTTCAACCCCTCAAAGTAGTCCTTCCATCTCCTCAACACACTCTCCTCGCTTGTGTGTATGTTTCCCTCATTATTCTTTATCACCTTTACCTGCTGTACATCAAGGAGATGCTTGCATTAATCAAGGCAGTCAACTCTCTGAACCATCTTTGGTCCGCAGTACCTCTTCAAGTGGTTACAGACAATGACACAGTCATGTGGTACATCAACATTCAAAGGAGAACCAGGTTGTACTCCTTTGCAGATTAGCCATCTTAGCTTGGGTTGGGATATAGCTTCACAGAACTATCTCACTCTATGGACATCCTACCTGCCATCAGAGCAAAACTGTGTGCAGATAAGCTGAGTAGGACCAGGAAAACCCTCTTGAATAGAAACTAGACCAGGGGTCTTCCAAGATTTGATTCATTTGTGGGAACCTACATAAGTAGACATCTTTGCATCCTCTCTGAACAATCAACTGGGAAGATTTTGTTCCAGTACTTCATGGAAGAAGGCCTAGAAGACAGATGCCTTTTTTTTGCCTTGGATGGGAATGTTCCTATATGCTTTCCACTAATATTCAGGGTACTTCTGAAGATTCAGAAGGAATTCCCCAGGATCATTGTCATGAGTTCCTTCTGACCCAGGTAACCATGGATGTTCATCGTGTTATACTGCTGCAGTCATCACACTTGGGTTATCCTGCCATCAGGCGGTCCTGCAGTTGGCCGAATTCCAAAGTCTTGGTCCGGCGTCGGTTGTCGTCGCTTCTTCCCTGACGTCAGTGCGACAGGGGGATAAAAGAGGCAGCTGACACCATTTTCTCCAGTCTTTCTTGCCGCGCGGTGCCCAAAGCAGAAGCAGTTCGCAAGTGCCGGTCGGCTAGCTCCTGAGAATTTCGAATCTAATTTCAGCCCAAAGTCTTCTCTAAAGCGAAGTACCCCATTGGGGAAACTTTTCTTGCCTCAGATCGATGTCAGACAAAGTTAATAATTGCATTTCTTGTGGGAAGCAAATCCCACAAGGATTTTCATTCTTATTGTATTCCTTGCCTAGGCCCATACCACGAAGTCTCTGGTTGTCGGTTTTGTGCTAGGTTCAACAAACGTACAGTCAAGCGTCGGGCAGATTTCGCCCGGCACAATTTTGGCAGACAATTTAACTATAGCATGTCATCGGAGCAACCGACATCAGCAATGATTAAAAAACGCAAAGATAAAGACAGGCAACCAAGACCAGATACCGAGGCCGCAGCAAGGCTTGCCAATGGTTCTCCGGTTTTCAACGAGGCGCCTACGGAGCCCCTGACTACCGCTGAGTTAGAAATTCTGACGGCCTCCCAGACCGAATCAGCTGGGCCTCCGGAGCCGGTTCCTTCTCACCCCTCGGACGCCAACCCTGATGGTGATCCGGAGATTTTGGACAGGCCTTCGGTTTCTGAAGGTGTCTTCAAACCGACAACTATCTCCATTAAGTCTTATGCTAAACTTAAAGCCTCCTTAAAAGTTAGGAAACTGGGTCCACAGACACCCCCACAGGCCCCTATGCCTAAAAAACAGATGCTCAAGATGGCTGAGGATTTAATTACCCTTATCAGGGGTTCACAACCCCCTCCTGACAAAAGGCATAGACTGGAGGAAGATTATCCTTCCTCTGACCAAGCATCCATTTCCTCAGCTAACTCTGAGGACCAGGATTATTCTTTCCCTCTTTATGAAGACTCAGATGCTGAAGAGTCCATTCCCACTATCTCCCCCCCGAAGACTACTCTTTTGGGGAAACTTTACACACCATGAGGGAACACTTCCACTGGGAAGGCCAAGATTACTCTGACTCTAAGAAAAGACTCCGTGAGTTTCTTCTTCTCCCACAGCATAGACCTCTTGCAATTCCTCCAGTTTTAGACATTTTGGATGATGTTTACACCAAATCTAGTCTAAACCCAGATTCCTTACCTCCTGCACCAGCTAAACCAGACAGATACTACTGAGTTCCTGATTCTCATAAGTTTTATATAACAGCCCTGTTGCAGACCCTGAAACCATTTCCCAGGGTCCCAAAGGGGTTAAGGCCTCTACTGCTAAGAATCCACTACCTTCTGAAAGAGATTCCAGAGCATTAGAAAGATGGGGGAAGAAAGTGTATACATCTGCCACTTTGGCCATGAGGGCCTTAAACTGCCAATTCCACATGCTAAAATACCAGCAGTACTTGATTACACAGTTAAAGCAGAAAATGATCCCTCAGACAGATCAACCTGATTTCAAAGAGATGCAGGATTTGCTGCATGCAGCAGAACAGGTGGGAAAGCATACCTTACAGTGTGGTTTTGATTCATTGGAAGCCTCATGTAGAGCAGCTGTCACAGGATCTGTAATACGTAGACATGCTTGGCTAAAAGAGCAAGCCTTACCAGAACATGTCAAAGCAAAGTTATTGGATGCTCCATTGCAGAAAGATGTGTTATTTGGTGTCAAAGCAGAGGAAGTTTTAAAGAAAATGGAAGAAAAGGCAAAATCTATGCAGACAGTTAAAGATTTTTTTACAGGTACAACCTCCTCGTTTCAGCAGAAACTGGCCATCAAAAAACTGGTCCTTTCCTGCATCAGACAGACCCCAAAGGGGTAGGTACAGACGCCCATGGGGCAGAGGCCAGCCACAAGGTTCTTTCAGGCCTAGACAATGGCATACAACAACTCAAAGAGGTGGAGACGAAAGATCTCAACCCTTCAGAAAACAAACACGATGACTTCCCTCTTCGGCTGCCAAGCAAAATTGCCCTGGCAGCACCTTTGGGAGGAAAACTGGCTCTATTTCCACAACATTGGTGCATCATAACAAAGGACAAATGGGTTCTGGATATTATTACCCAAGGCTACAGATTTCATTTTCACACTTTACCACAGATGAGAGGCATGCCAAATCTGCCTCCAAACCAATGGGCAGAGGCCCAAACGCAAATTTCAGCTCTTATGGATATGAAAGCAATTCAAAAGGTACCTACAAAGGAGCAAGGTCAAGGTTTTTACTCAAGACTATTTCTAGTACCAAGAAAGGACAAAGCCTGGCAACCCATTTTAGACCTCTCAATTCTAAACACATACCTGTAGGTACCCGAATTCAAAATGCTCACACTACAGCAGCTTCTTCCCATGCTGGGCAAGGAGTCTTGGCTGGTAACGTTGGACCTCAAAGAGGCATACCTGCATGTCCCTATCAGACAAGATTGCAGAAGATACCTCAGATTTTTGGCAGGTACAATGCATTATCAATTCTCTGCATTGCCCTTTGGCTTATCTACTGCGCCCAGAGTATTTACAAAATGGCATCAGTAATTGCATACTGTAGACAACGAGGAATACAAATTTATCCATATCTGGACGACTGCCTGATCCAAGCGGACAGCAAGGCCATTCTATTACAGCATCTGGCATTTGTAACAAAGCTGCTAAGTTGCCTAGGGTACACAGTAAACAAAAAGAAGTCAAAGCTAATACCCTCACAAGACATAATATTCCCGGGTGCCAGCTTAAATACAACGGCCCAGATGGCTTATCTCACGCCAGACAAAAACAACTGACTCAATACTTCCAAAAGATGGCAACTTCTACCCAGCTCACTGCAAGGAAAATCCTGCAGGCATTGGGGTTCATGGCATCCTGCATTCAACTAATTCCACATGCAAAGCTGCATATGAGGAAATTACAATGGTACCTGAAAAGTGTATGGACTCAACACAGGCACAGCCTCGAAACAAGTATACCTCTCATTCCCTGCCTTCAAAAAGAGTTCCTATGGTGGGCTCAAGCATGTCAAATAAACAAGGGTCTTCCTTTTGTCTTACCTCCAGCAAACCAAACTATGACAACAGATTTTTCAGACTACGCCTGGGGAGCACACATGGCAGGACAGTGCATACAGGGCAAATGGTCTGCAAAACAAATGCATCTACACATCAACCAAAAGGAGATGCTAGCTGTGCAAAATGCACGGACAGCCTTCAAGGACCTCTTGCATCCAGGACAACTACTAATAAGGACAGACAACACCATAGTTATGTGGTACATAAACAAACAGGGAGGAACACACTCCTACCCTTTATGCAGACAGGCAATGACCTTGTGGAACACAGCATTGACTTACCAAGTACAACTGCAAGCACAGTTCCTGCCAGGAAAGGAAAACATATTGGCAGACGAATTAAGCAGAAATTTGGCAGATCCTCACGAGTGGAGACTACACCCACAAGTATTTTCAATGATAACTCAAAGGTGGGGCCGCCCAGACATAGATCTCTTTGCCTCCCCCAACAATTGCCAACTACAGAAATTTTGCACAAGGACTTCTCATTCCATAGCCTGGAAAGTGGGCGCCCTATCATTCAGTTGGACAGCATTGACAGTCTATGCCTTCCCACCACTACCTCTCTTGACCAAAGTATTACTGAAAGTCAGATCAGAGAGACCACAAATGGTCCTCATTGCTCCGGACTGGCCACGTCAGCACTGGTACCCATTACTAAGGACCTTGACTCACAGCCCTCCATGGATTTTACCTCAATTCCCACTTCTGTTGATTCAGCAAAACTCTCAGATCCTTCACAGTCAGCTCAGGACTTTAAATTTAGATGCGTGGAGAATACCTTGAATTATCAATCAACACTTCTCTCAAAGGACATCCTGAATGTCATTTTGGAGGCCAGGAGGCCCAGCACCAGAAAAACGTACTCAGACAAATGGAAAAGATTTTGTGCATGGAACCAGGCTAAAGGCCAAAATCCTGGGATACCAAACATTCCTCAAATACTGCAATACTTAACTGAGATGCTACACAAAGGCCTTTCTTTCTCATCCATTAAGATCCATGCTTCAGCCATTTCAGCTCAATATAATATGGATCCTCCCATATTCTCACACCCTTTACTAAGGCAGTTTCTCAGAGGGGCTAAGAATATGAGACCCCCCAGAAAACCCCCAACGCCAGCTTGGGACCTCAACTTCGTTTTAGAAAAATTAACACTGCCTCCTTTCGAACCAGCCTTCTCAGCAGAACTACAATACTTGTCATGGAAAACAGCTCTGTTGCTGGCTATCACCTCAGCACGCAGGGTCTCAGAACTACAGGCTCTTATGGCAGTGGAAACTTTCATCATTTTCCATCAGGACAGAGTCTCTTTACGAACTAACCCTAGCTTTATGCCAAAGGTAGTATCCAGTGTGGCTTTGAATCAGACCATTCATTTACCCACCTTTTATCCAAACCCCCAGAATAAAGGAGAAAGACTCCTTCACTCTTTGGACATTCACAGACAGCTACGTTACTATTTGGATAAGACAAAGACCTTCAGAAAAACTGACCAACTCTTTGTATCCTATGCTGCAGGTTCACAAGGAAAGGCTATTTCAAAACAGACCATCTCCAAATGGATAGCACATTGTATCCGCTTTTGCTACTCGCACCATGGGAAAGCAGTGCCTGTTAATATTAGGTCCCATTCTACCAGGGCTACAGCAACCTCTGCAGCCTTTCTCAGGGGGGTTCCAACCAAGGACATTCTGGAGGCAGCTACTTGGAGTTCAGTGCACACCTTTACCAAGCACTAACCACCTTCCATTATACTCAAAATCCAGAGCTGGTTTTGCCACTGCAGTTCTGCAGGGCATCCTAGTTTCACCTAACCCAGTTTAGTACCAGCCACCCATCCATAGCTTTGGGATTCAACCCAAGTGTGATGACTGCAGCAGTACAACACGATGAACATAGTACAGTTTTATACCTACCATAAATGTAGATGTTCGAGTGTATATACTGCTGTAGTCCAGGTTACCCTCCCTCCATCCCCTCTACATACCAGGGTGTTAGTTATAACTCCATGCACATCAGTCTAGTGGATGCATGTCTACATGGTGTATTTGCTAACAGCTAGTACTGTTGTTTATCTACTAAGGTATTTTTGCATAGTTATTTGTATTGCCTTCCTAGTTGGGGGCACCTGACATCTGGGGCAAGAAAAACTGAAGAAAATGGCGTCGGCTGGCTCTCTTATCCCCCTGTCACACCGACGTCAGGGAAGAAGAGACTACAACTGACGCCGGACCAAAACTTTGGAATTTGGCCGACTGCAGGACCACCTGACGGCAGGATAACCCAAGTGTGATGACTGCAGCAGTATATACACTCGAACATCTACATTTATGGTAGGTACAAAACTGTACTTTCTCCCTTCTTTTGGAAATGGTCAGGGGCAATTACCACACACTTCCTCACAGACTGCATCTACTCACACAAGAGCAGGGCATGTTTGTTACACCCCAACATCACTCCTCTTCAGTTGACTGCCTGGATGATAGGGTCCTAATTCCTTTTAGGCACCTGTTTACTGAGAACGTGCACCAGGTCCTAATGGAGGCAAGAACGCCTGCTACTAGAAATTAGTTTATTAGCAAATGGAAAAGGTTTTCTGGTTGGTGAGTACAACATAACCAGGAGCCATTCAGGGCTAGTTGTTCTCTGGTTTTTCAACATTTGTGTGAGTTACTGCCCTTTGGCGTTTCTTATTCTCTTATCAAGGTTCATTTATCAGCCATTCAGCATGTTTACCCATGAATCATCCTCTTTTAATGGAGTCTTGTGTCAAAATGTTGAAAGTATTATTGCATTACAGGCCTCAAAGAAAACTGATGGCTCCTGCTTGATATCTTAATTTTGTGTTACAAAAGCTAACACTTGCTACATTTGAACCAGCTCATCTGACTGACTTGGAGGTCCTTATCCTGGAAAACAGTTTTGCTCATCTCTGCAAGAAGGGTATCTGAGATGCATGCTCTTATGGTGAGCCATCCCTATCTCATTTCCATTTAGACAGTCGTTTGAGAACTAATGCTTCTTTTATGCCTAAAGTGGTATCTAAGTGCACTTTAAGCAAAACTATCAACTTCCCCATGTTCTTTCTTGAATCTAAACACGAGGGAGAAAGGATACTCCATTGGATGTCCACACACAACTCAGGTACTGCCCTGATAAAAGTAAATCTTTCAGATCATTGGATCAGTTCATTTCTTGTCCTTCACCTCTCCTATATTCAGCTTATAACAGTACATAAAATCATGCACAAAACCATTAGCTTGCTCATATCTTACCTCTTTAATCAACATATATTTCCCTAAAAGAACTCTCAGATCAGAATACAAGCAACTTCTCACCATAATTAAACCAAATAATTTCCCTGGACAAAGCCTATACTCGTACTCAGTAGCAAAAAATGGAACTCCTACCTCTAACCACCAGAACTGTTTCTAACTACCCACCTTTAAGTTATTCCTAAAAGAATTCTTTAGAAAATGGACCTGCTACTGCACCAATCCTGACTGAACTTACTCACCCTCTTCAACCTAAGTTACACCTCACAACCCTCTCCAACCTGCAATTCCACTCCTTTCTTTTGTTTTTCCCATTACCTTACCATATCCACTTTCTATCTGCAGAATTTCCCTCTTTTTCTTTCCTCCCTATTCACCTAAGCTACCTGAAGATACCCTACTGTGCACTCTTCTTATAATCTATTTTTCTCTCCGTCCATGCTTTCATTTTATAACCATATGAACAACCTCTCTCATACTAAGACATCACTCAGTTTTTCTCTCCTGTCTCTAATCGTGTAATCTCTAATATCTGTTTTTTAAATATTTTATTAAAATCCTCTGTCTCATTTATCGTATACTAATTTACGTAACAAATAATATGACAAATGAGTTTTTCCTCACTTACTTTATCCAACTCATGTTATTGCTTTTCATTGCACTCTACTATGAAACATATATTCTATGTTTTTTTCATTACATTTTTTCACTCGTTCTGTAGTGTAACATGATTCTTTGTGATTTATTTAAAATATCTGTAACTGATTTTTGAAAGATTGTGATTTTGGAGCTATATTCCCTGGGCCTTCACTAAAAATGGGTACATTCTTGCCCAGTCTGACTTTCCCAGTAAACAAATGTCAAATAAGTAAATCAATAAGGGACATACTATGTCAAAATGTACTGTTTCCATATGGTTGGCTAAGACTTTTGTTATACTCCACTATAACAAAACTTGTAGGCAGGGCCAAGGTCCACTGTAGCAGGGCTTTGGCTTCATCTGTGGCTTTTTTGAAAGGGCTGAATTCTAGAATTATTCTAGAAGCTGCTACTTGGTCTTCTGTACATTATTTTACAACACGGTAGAAGCTTCATTCCTTCTCTAGGTTCACATCAAGCTTTGCTAGGAACATTCTCCAAGGGCTCCTGGAATCTTCTTCTACCTCCCAAATGTAGAGGTAAACTATCTGTATAGCTAAGGCTACTGCAGCAGTGTTCAATATGATGAACATAGTAAAGTTGTGTAAGTTAAACTTAGCATAACAATAGATGTTCGAATGATCACTCTGCAGTAGCCACTCCCTCCATCTCTCTATCCCCATTGTTCTTTGATGTGTTTTTTATGCCAGGGTGTGGACATTTATTTATTTTTCATCTTATTTGAACGGGACTCATGACCTGTAGCTGAAGCCTGGCTTTGTGTGTGTTGCTTGGGGGGCTTATGGGTGCTCTTTTGATCAGGACCCATGACCTGTAGCTGAAAGCCTGGCTCTGTGTGTTGCTTGGGAGGCTTATGGTGCTCTTAGACTGTTTGTTCAGATGCCTTCATTCAAAACAAAATACCATTGAGGTCCAGTGGGAGGCCGTTATCTGAGGCATATGAGTAGATATTTGGATGACCAAAGAAGTATAATGCTAATACTAAGAAAGTGAAGATTCCATTAACGTATTCAATTACCTTTTCAAATCTGTTGGAACTGAATGTTCTGGATTTGCCTAGGATTTAGAACCAGTAGGAGAGGCCTGGATTCACTGACTCTATGCTCCTTTTAGGAGGCTGATAGTGGTACTGGACGGGCTACACTGATGCCTCTAGTCACAACAAATACCATAAGATGCCAATTAGGAGGCCGTTAGCATAGGTGCTTCACCCAGATGGAAGGTTATTGTCAACAGGGTATGTTAACTTTGTGCTTTTCTTCAGTACAGTTGCCCTTAGTTGTAAGACTTGGTTTCTACTACAGTGCTTATGTTGTAAAGCACATTCCTTGTCTTGTCTGTGTGTTTTATAGTGTCCTGCCTACACTGGTGTCAGTAATAACCTACTTGTTTATAATACCGTACTTTTGACCCAGCTGTATTGGCCTGTGGGGGCATCCATACTACAGATCCATGCTATAATGTGTATTGCTGGTATATTACTACACTACAGAGTGATGTACATTGCATTTGTTGTACACTTTTCGGTGAACTGTTGGAAAGCTGAAAGACTTGATGTAAGTACATATTTTGCCACTTTGACTTGCACTGTGTTGTATTTATACACTTGCCTATTATTTATAGTGGTGCTGTATTGTTTCTGTCTCTTGCGTTTCCACAGTTTCTTCCACCCACCCACCCTCACTGTTCTTGTCTTGGTGTTAATCTGGGTGGCTTTGAAACTGCCCGCCCCTCTTGTAAATTTGTATTTGGATACTCTTTCTGGGCCTATCCCATTTGCTCAGTCAACTGAGTGCAGTGAGATCATATTTTGATTTCAGGCACTCCTACTGTGTACAAAGAGAGCATTTGAGAAGGACAATCCCTGTAGCCTCTTAATCCTGCTGTGTTCCCTCCCTCAGAAAAAAAAAAAAAAGCGGGCTATCTGTTCAGTTGTTCTTACTCTGCACTTATTACTGCTTGTTAGTAGTCTTCTACTTTAATGCCTACTGCACTTGTTTTTTAGTCATTTGTTAATTTAATTGCATTTAATTAAACTGTATTTGCCATAATATTGATATACGTGTGCTAGCCTGCACTGCATTTGAATTGTATTTACTGCTGTTTTGGCTGCTTAAAAATTCCTAGCTTATTCCCTGCCTTTCCTGTAACTTATCCAGTCCAGATACAGACTTGCTGTATCCAAGTCTGTTTGTAAGCTCCTGAGACCCCCAAGCCTTTCTGTGTTGGAGGGAAGCCTTCTAGCTTATCAGTGGGAGTGGTAAGCACTAGGTAGCCTATCTACCAAATGAGAAGAGGTTTCTGGCCCAGACATTATAGTTTATTGGCCATTTGGGAAGCTCGTCCAGCTCTTTCAGCCTTCTGATTCAAAAGCCTGTGTTTGTGCCTGTTTCCTGCCTTTCCTGTTACTAGTCTAGTCCAGGTACAGATTTGCTGTATCCAGGACTGTTTGTAAGCTTCTGAGCCCCCCCCCCAAGCCTTTCTGTGTTGGAGGGAAGCCTTTTACCTTATCAGTGGGAGTGGTAAGCATCAGATAGCCTATCTACCACAGGAAGAGTGGGTTTTGGCCCATAAATTGTAGTTTATTGTCCGTTTAGGCAGTTTTCCATATCTTTCAACTTGCTGGCTTAAAAGGCTGCATTTGCGCTTGTTCCCCACCTTTTCTGTAACTAGTCTAGTCCAGGTACATATTTGCTGTATCCAGTACTCTTTGTAAGCTTCTGAGCCCCCCAAGCCTTTCTGTGTTGGAGGGAAGCCTTCTAGCTCATCAGTGAGAGTGGCAAGCATTAGGCAGCCTATCTACCACAAGAGGAGTGGTTCCTGGCCCAGAAATTGAAGCTACTGGCCATTTGGGCAGTTTTTCCCATGTCTTTCAACTTTTTGGTTTAAAAGCCGCACTTGCGCTTGTTTCCCTCCTTTTCTGTTACTAGCCTAGTCCAGGTACAGAGTTGCTGTATCCAGGACTGTTGGTAAGCTTCTGAGCCCCGCAAGCCTTTCTGTGTTGGAGGGAAGCCTTCTAGCTTATCAGTGGGAGTGGTAAGCACTAGGTAGCCAATCTACCACAAGAGGAGTGGTTCTGACCCAGAAATTGTAGTTTATTGGCAGTTTGGGCAGTTTTTTTTTTTCCATCTCTCTCAACTTTCTGGTTTTAAAGCCCGTGTTTGAGCTTGATCCCCACCTCTTTCTCGTAACTAGTCTAGTCCAGGTACAGATTTGCTGTATCCAGGACTGTTTGTAAGCTTCTGAGCCCCCCCAAGCCTTTGTGTTGGAGCGCAGCCTTCTAACTTATCCGTGGGAGTGGTAAGTACTAGGTAGCCTGTCTACCACAAGAGGAGTGGTTCTTGGCCCAGGAATTGTAGTTTATTGACCATTCGGGAAGTTGTCCATCTCTTTCAACTTTTTGGTTTAAAAGACCACATCTGTGCTTGTTTCCCATCTTTCCTGTAACTAACCTACTGGAAAGCACTAGAAAGCCTTAAACTGATATAAGCCTTCAAGCTTAAAAGAGAGACTTTGGAGTGATTGAGTATCAGTTTTCTGTATTTTCTTGCTGTACTTAACTGTTTTCTGCCTAAACGCTGATTTTCCAGCATTTATTGTGATTTAAAAGCTTGGTTTTTTTCACATATTGTACTTATTTGACTGCCTGCACTTTTAAAAAGTTGTTTTTTGTTTAAATAAATTGTTTAACTGTTGTAGGCTACACACTAAAGTGTGATAGCCTTTTCTGATTGCTTGTAGTCGTTTAAAGCTGTTTTAAGTGTACTTTTTATTATTTTTGCCTTATCTTTTCGAAATGAATAAATAAATAAAGTTCTTGTTTTCCACCTTTCTAAGCCAGTATAGTCCAGTTTTCAGGCTAGTGCTGAATTCAGGGCTGTGTTACAAGTTTCTGAGTTGCCCATACCTTACCTGGATAGAGGGAAATTTCTCTGTTCACCTGTGAGAGAGGGGAACTTTGAGCAGCCATCTGTCCCTGGAGGAGTGGTTCCAGCCCAGACGTTAGTAGTTTAAAAAATGTTTTGCATGGTTTTGTGCGCCGAGCAGCTAGGGTTAAATTATTCCCAGCTCCACTAACTCTTCAGTTTTTCACTTGAAACAAGTCTAACTCTCAACCTAAGCACTCAAAAAGCATCCTACAGTCCAGCACTTGCTCAGTCCAAATAGCAAGCACTAATATACCCTGACACTTGACTGCCCAGCAGGGCAAGGCTCTTTATCCACCCCTCACCAACCAAGCAGCTCACCCTACTATTCAGGCATGACCAAAGGGCAACTTCAGGTGTACTCTCCAGTCCAGCTGGTGAATCTGGGTATCCTGAGGCAATGTTACAACTGCCTCATGTACACAGACAACCCTCTCTTCCTACCACAAAACACTAACATATGTGAGAGATGCAATTATACAGCCAAACTGGAGGCTAAGGTATCTCCACCCAAGACTGGAACAGACGGTCATGAGGAGAAGGTTAACACTTACACCACACTTCCATCCTCACATAGACCTACTAAACCAGCACTGGCAAAAAATACACATAAATACGCAAAATCATACACAGAGACTCTAAATAAAAACCTGCAAAAGCATCAGAGAGCTCCAAAGCAGACACCCACAAAACCTGCACCTCCCGTCACAAACCAGACAACACATAAAACACAAAATCAATGTGCCGCATAAACACAGCCCTCAAGGCGAAATAACATACCTAACACAGTAGTAATAGGTGACTCAATAGTCAGGCACACTGATGCCCCACTCACTAGGCTGAACAAGGAGAAGGTTACTGTTAGCTGCCTGTCGGGAGCCAGAATCTGCCATATAACACAAGCACTCGGGTCACTCCAGAACAAGTACAAATATGACTCTGTCATTGTTCATGTTGGTGTGAATGACCTGAGCCGTACCTCCCTGGACTACATGGAAAGAGACATGGAAGAGCTCTCTGATCATGTAGCCCAGGCGGTTATGACCCTGACCCTGAGTAGCATCCTGCCCTCACCAAGAATGATACATCAGTATAAAGAAAAATGATCTATTTCAACAATTAGCTAAGCTTCTGGTGTCATTCAAAGGGGATCCAGTGTCTGTCAGCCTGGGATGACATGCTCGACAAGCCGTGTTGCTTCGCAAGAGACGGCTTGCACCTGTCACCCCTTGGCTTTCGAATACTGACCAAGGCCCTTGCTGCCCCCATAGTGCCTTTTTTAGGCAAGGCTCAGAATTCAAACCCACATCTATAAACAGCACAAGTAAAAATGAGGGTTATGCTACTCAACGCCAGGAGTTTAAATCTCAAAATGCATGCGCTCAAAGCACTACTAAGTATGGAGAACGTCGACATCTGTGCAGTAACTGAAACCTGGTTCAAGGCTCCAGAGAGCACTCCAGCACTACTGAGCTACAACTCATACCACACATTTCGGCCACAGAACACAGACCAAAACACAAAAGGAGGGGGTGTATCCATATTCATCAAGGATACCCACACCTCCAGGTTAGTGGCGCAGCATGATACCTCTGAGATCATCCATGTGCAACTAACATCGGGCAAATCTGCAGTGCAAATTGCGGCCTGCTACAGATCACCCTCCATGACCCAGGACCACCACTCCACCTTTCTGGAGACACTGGAAAACATGAAGGTCCTACCGAACATCCTGATCTTGTGAGATTTCAATTACCCTACCATTAACTGGGAAAACTACTTGAGTACAAACTCCCAGGCTCAGCGCTTCCTGGAATTTATCAACTGAAATGCCCTGGATCAGCTGGTAAACTCCCCTACCAGAGCCCACAACATATTGGAACCTGGTCATCACCAACATGGGCGACAGGTGCTCCATACCAGAGGTCAACCCGCCACTGGTTAGATCAGACCATAAACTAATCGCCCTGGATGTCCACACCCCACCACCACCCCCACCCAAGGAAACCACAGTGAAAAACATCTCTAAAGCAAACTTTACCTTACTTAAGGCAGAGGTGGTAAGTTTCACAGCCCCCATGCTAAAGGATAACACTGCCCAAGATGCAGAATCCTTTACAATTGCACTCTGTGAGCACCTACAAGGATGCATGGATCGTGCCATCCCTAGCAAAACCAAGACTCACTCCCCTAAGAGAAGTAAACCAGTCTGGTGGACCCCTGCCATAAACAGGTTATACAACAAAAGGAGGAAACTAGTTCAGAAAAAAAGTAAATCTCAAGAAGGAAAGACATCCCTGATCAGTATCAGTAAGAAACTAAGGTCCCTCATAAAATCATCCAAGGCTAACTTCGAAAGAAAAATAGCCAAGGATTTGAAAGATAACCATAAAGCCTTCTTTAGCTATGTCAAGAATCTAAGTGGCAACTAGCAGATATGCTCTGAGATAGTGCAGAATAGCAGAAAATATACTGAACCTACTGATATTGCCAACATACTGGCAGATAGATTCAGTGCAAACTTCACCTCCCTCTCACCTTCAAAAGGGCCCACAACAATACCGGAAAAGGGGGGGGGCGTGGCTAGGATGTAGACTGGTTGGCAGCATTTTTTCTCAGCTCTGCACTCAAAAGATATTTCTGACAGGAATTTTTAAAAACTAGATATTGTAGACAAGCCTATTTTGTTGAATTACTTCTACTAATATCACTAGAAGTCTACAGTGCAAAAAATTTGGCTTTAAACATTATTTTTCCTATCAAAAACAAGAAGGAAGGTATCTGAATCTACTGAAAATGAGCTTTTCTAAGCATACCACACAGGACCAGACGATGAAAAAGGAGATAGTCTTTATTAAATGCTATACAAGACTTGTCAGTGAAATTTGACAAAATGAATACCAAACTGGACACTTTTGAGGAGAGATCTACAAAACAAATACAGCAACTACAAGAAATAATGACACAACAGAAGTCTCAAATAGCTGACATAGAGAGATCCTTAAATGATACTGAGGGCAGACTCTCAGAACAAGATCTTCAGCTACATTTTTTATCACAACAAAATGCTTCATTACAAAATAAAATAGAGGATCTAGAGAACAGGTCCAGACGAAATAACCTTCTCATCTATGGGCTACCAGAGAAAACAGAGGGAGATAACATGGTGACTTTCCTTACTACCTGGTTACCAGAAGTTTTAAAATTGCCTGAAGCTCTTTCTTATGGAATTGAAAGGGCCCACAGATCCTTAAGAGCTGCTTCATCAACCATCAAATCAAAAAATCACCCGAGATCAATAATAGTAAAGTTTTTTTCATCAAAGGACAAGGAACTTATTTTAAAAACAGCGTGGTCAACTTCTCCAGTTAAATACAAAGACAACATAATCAGATTTGATAATGATTATTCTGCTGGAGTTATAACTGCAAGAAAAGAATGTCTCCCTCTGATAAAGGAATTGAAAAAAGACAACTTAAAGTCCACTTGCTGTTCCCTGCAAGAATAAAAATATTTTTTACTGAAGGTCCTAAAACTTTTGACACTCTGCAAGCAACAGTTTCTTATCTTTCAGCTAATAAAACCTTGGATAATGTGGAAGAAATGGATTTCTCCCAATTTGGGGTTAAGCGTCACTTAGAAAAAAATGAATGGAGCACTGCTGACAAGAAGAAGAAACGATAAAAGACATATGAAAAACACAAACACTATTGTCTTCTATTTGCTCTGTAAGGCAAAAAAGTTCTTTAAAAGCATTCATGCGTTACACGTGTCAGTCTTTGAAACAATATAAATACAAGATAAGCAGGACATTTTATAACTAAAGGAAACAACCCTAAAGAAAGCAAGGTAACATATTTCTCTATTACAGTGTAAATACTTAGTCATGATTTTTCTAACTCTAAATGATGTTTAGATAGTTCATTTATAAATTACCTGCCTTTTACTGCTAGAATAGAATATGATGTATTTACACTGACATATTAATGTGATGTGTTTAAATGAGCATGATTCCTTTTTATATTATTTACACTAAGCTACATGAAATATCTAAACTGATGTATTTAATACACATAATAATATATAAAAACTGATAGTAATAACTGTCAAAAAGTGCCTTGAAAAGTAATTATCTATTCTTTGATGCTAAAAGTGCCTTTTTGACTAACAAACAACTGTTTGGCTTGTATATCTGCCCTTAATGTTAAGAAAACTAATAGAAGTTTAATGGGCTGGTGTTCAGTTTAAAAAAGCCCTAAAAACTTCACTCACTTTGTTTTTGTCTTCCTGCCATGGTCACGAGCTGGGAACTCTTATTTTACCACCCCTGAATGAAGGTTTTTCAGTTAGAAGGTTTAACACACTGTAATGGATTCT